>NC_090229.1:30789730-30912230 GCF_024489055.1 Chanodichthys erythropterus | reverse complement strand
GGTAATTTTGATGTTGTAAAATGTTACATTAAAAAAAACCCCACATGAGTTAATATCTGAGAGTGGTATTTAAATCCTGATTTTATTTTACAGGATATGAACAACCTGAAGGGAAGCAGTGATGAAGAAGAGGATGACGAAGAGGAATCCAGTGAGGAAGAGTCGGAAGAAGAGTTGGAGGAAAAGATCAAGGCCAAAACGAAAGGAAAAGCTCCACTCAAAGGCCCAATCAGGAAAAAGCGTGCCTATGTAGAGATAGAATATGAAGAAGAGACGGAACCAGCTCAGAAAAGCAAGGCCACATAGAGACTTAACTGATGATCACACCAACTGTAGTAACTCTCCAAAATTTTTAATGTGGTGGAATTGTTCGTACATTGACCCGTTTCATCTGTGCTTATGCTGTTGCAAAGCATCACATCCATTGTACGTTTGGGTCAACTTTGACCCATATTCATAGTTATAAACTTTATTTGAAATGGCATATATGCAGGCTATATATTTTAGTGCCTGTTCGTTTGGCTTGCTGGAGTTCTGAGGAAAAACATTTATACATTTATATTAGTGCTTTTGTGTTTGTTTGAATGCATGTTTGAGTTGGATCATCTTTTACATCTCATACACCCACCAGCAATTAAACTGCAGACCATTAGAAAACATTACTACTGTCAGACAGCCAATAGTAAAAATGCTGTTAATTTGAAAGAATTTACTGCAAAGAGAAAAATTAGGGGGAAAGCCCCAACCAAGATATTCTCAATGTCCAAAGAGATAAAGATTTGTTAACTTTAAAACCATGAAATTAATATTAATTTGGTGAATATTATCAGGTTGTAATTTTGATGTTGCCTAGAATCCATCCAGCTGCAAGAGACTTGAGACTTTACCAGCAATGGAGAAAATAATGACTAAAATGCATGTTTGAGCTGTTTTAACTGAAAGCAACTTGCACTGACATATCTTGTCACTGTCATTGTTTTGTCTCAAGATAAACACCAGCAATGTTTTTTTTTCTTCTAAGGAACATTTATAAAAGCTACCTAAATGTCCTAACTGAACTAAGGCCAATCCATCTAAGCCGTCTGTGAACACTCAGATTTTAGTTTTTCAAAGAAAGTGTTTTATTTCTCACATCTTTTTATACCGATTTCAAACTGACAGTTTTGTTAAATAGTTTGCCAGGTCTTTTTAGGTAAATGTAAACCCTATTTAAAGAGGTTTTACATTAAGCAAGTCAAATTTCTCATGCAATATGGGGAGGAAAAAGATCTTTCTGAAGATAAAATGCATGAAAAGGTGCAATGTCTTGCAAAAGGCATGAAAACTAATATTTTGTGAAAACTGATTTTAAATTCGAATTAATTTATCAAAATATTTTATGTGATTTAAAGAACTCGGTCAGAACTTTAAATCCTATTGAACAAGCATTTCACCAGCTGAAGAGGAGACTAAAGGCAGAAACTCCCCAAAACAAGCAACCATTGAAAATGGCTTTATTAAAGGCCTGAAAAAGCATTTCAAAGTGTCAGACCAAGAGTCTGGTGATGTCTATGGTTCACAGACTCGCTCCTGTGATTGCTTGCAAGAGATTTACAATTAAATATTAGCCTATATTTGCTTTAAGTTAAACTGTCCCGATACTTATGCTCCCCTTAGGCAGAGGGATGAAACTGCTGTTCTTCTTAGTTTGAAACATTTTGTATTGAAACAGCCAATAATAAAATGTGACATTCTGTACTTCTGCCTCATATTAATCTTTTAATCATATTTACAGATTTCTTAACACCACAGCTAACAGAGCAATTTTATCTTTACTGTCCCAATACTTATGGAGGGCACTGTTTATATACAGTATATAAGCTATATTGTATACATTAGAATGAATACATTATTTACAGTTTACCTGAAGTAATTTAGAACAAAAGTATAACTTGTATTTACAAATGAACAAAAATGTGTACCTACGGACAAAACCTGTATGAAGTATGGTCACTTTAAAAGAGACCTGGCTGTGTATAACAAGTACAGTTTATTCAAAATGTTTATTTAAATGTAACTGAGAAAAGACTTGAGGGAAAAAAGTCAGGTTGTATTATCCTTATTTTATTTCTCTCTTGCTCTCTGAGATATGTATAAACAGTTCCCTTGGATAGTCCACACAAAGAGTGTATTACAGCATGAAGTGAACTTGTCACTGAATCAGATTCTACTTAGACTACTTTCCACTTTTCCCATTTATGGAGATGAAGTTGGCTAACAGCTTATTGACAGTGGTGCTGCTGTGACTTTCTGGATACACATCAACACAGGGTCAGGGACACAACTGCTGTCTACCTCTCTCAGAAGAGTCTGTAGAAAAGAGGGTGAAAAATGGCAAGTAGAAAAAGGAAAAGTGAATTTAACATAAAAACCATGCAATATGTATCAGAGTAACAAGATCTCATAACAGCTTCATAAGTTCTAATTAGTCATTTATTAGTTACTATAAGAAGATTGGGCTTCGCGTCAGTTCCTTAAGTTGAATAGGGAAGACGTAGGACGTAGTGTAAGCTTTTTGAACTGCTAGAATTTTACACTTTCTTTGTAAGTAGAATACAGAAGGCACTGGCAGTCTGGCGAAAACTAGATATTTTACTTCATAACTTCATAAATATGGATTTTACACAATCGCTTCGCTTTGCTTCAGAAGGCCTTTATTAACCCCCCAGACCCGTGTGGAATATGTTTATGATGGATAGATGTGGATGGAGACACTTTCTTCAGCTCATGCTCATTTGGTAACGCTTACTACCATTATAAAGCTTGGATGCATCAGGATATTTATTAATATTTCTCCGATTATGTTCATCAGAAAGAATAAAGTCATATACACCTAGGATGGCTTGAGAGTCAGTAAAGCTTGGGGTAATTTTCATTTGAAAGTGAACTAATCTTTTAAGCCCAATCCTTTTCTATATGTTTTTATCCATTTGAATGGAAATAAATGCATTTTAGCATTTAGTTATTTATATAACTATGGTGTACTGACAGTAAATCTGTGAAATGCTTATGATAATTAAATGTTTAACATTTTTAAGACCACAATAACTTCCAGACACAATTAAATATAATGCTGTCCATTTAAAATGAAGAGACAATTTTGTCTTTTTTATTATAATATAACATTTCTATAAAAGACATTTATTGCTGTGTTATGAATATGAAAAAAACTTGTGTTAAACTGCAAGCATAAGGTTAGGGGGCAACACATAGAAATAAATTATTAAAATGATTAGGGCCTTAAGATAAATGCTTTAGATAAATACGTTTTTGAGCTGCAAATTGTCCTGTGACATCCTGTGATATGATTCAAGGGAAAAAGCTAAAGGCATGAGAGAAAAAGGTAAAATGACGGTGCTGAAGACACAAAAAGCCAAAACGATGTGCACATTTCATGTACATTAAATTATATAATATTAGGGACATCTACACAATTATTAACCAAGAAAAATAAGCCAAATCTATGCTTGAGAAGCGTGAGTTTTCACAATTCCTTATGACAATGAATGATTTTCAAGTTCTAACTAGCGAGATTCTGAGTAATTGGAGACAGATCCTTTTTTGTACTCCACATAGATCATAAAAGTAAATAAATAATAAAATTTACTTCCCAAAAATGTACTCATTTACGCATTTGTTTATTAAGCGGTCTTGCCCCGGAGCAATATCACAGCAACAGTCCAAAGCGGCCAATGAGGTGTCTATTTACAGTTGTGGCCAGAATTATTAGCCCCCTTCATAAATATGATCAAAGATGACTCTAAAAATAAATTGCATTGTTTATCCTTTTGATCTTTAATTTATAAAATTAGCAAAAATCTAACCTTTCACTGAAGGAAAAGAATTGAAAGTGGGGGGAAATAACATTATGAAATAAATGTTTTTCTCCAAAACACATTGCCCACAATTATTAGCACCCTTTTATTCAATGCTTTTTGCAACCTCCTTTTGCCAAGAGAACAGCTCCGAGTCTTCTTCTATAACGCCTGATGAGTTTGGAGAACACCCGAGAAGAGATCAGAGACAATTCCTCCATACAGAATCTCTCCAGATCCTTCAGATTCCAGCTCCATGTTGGTGCTTCTTCTCTTCAGTTCACTCCACTCATTCTCTTTAGGGTTCAGGTCAGGGGACTGAGATGGCCATGTCAGAAGCTTCATTTTGTGCTCAGTGACACATTTTTGTGCTGCTTTTGATGTTTGTTTTGGACCATTGTCCCGACGGATGATCCAACCACAGCCCATTATAAGATTTCTAGCAGAAGTGGTCAGGTTTTGATTTTTTATCTGTTGGTATTTGATAGAATTCATGATACGATATATCTGAACAAGTTGTCCAGGACCTCCAGCACAAAAATAGGCCCACAACATTAAAGATCCAGCAGTATATTTAACCGTGGGCATGGGGCACTTTTTATCCATGTGTGCACCAAACCCATCTGGTGGGTTTGCTGCCAAGAAGCTCTTGTTTTAGTTTCATCTGACAATAGAAGCTCGTCCCGTTTGAAGTTCCAGTCTTGTCTGACAACTGAATATGCTGGAGATTTTTCTTGAAACCCTCCCGAACAACTTGTGGGGATGTAGGTGCTGTTTGATAATTTTTTTTTAGGCTTTCTGAGACTCAAGACTCAACTAATCTGCAATTCTCCAGCTGTGATCCTTGGAGAGTCTTTGGCCACTTAAACATTCCTCCTCACTGCGCATTAGGATGATTTAGACACATGTCCTCTTTCAGTCAGATTTGTAACATCTTTAGTTGATTGGAACTTCTTAATTATTGCCCTGATAGTGGAAATGGGGATTTTCAATGCTTCAGCTATTTTCTTACAGCCACTTTCTATTTTGTGAAGCTCGACAATCATTTGCTGTACATCAGAACTATATTCTGTTTTTTCTCTTTGTGATGAATGATTAAGGGAATTTGGCCTTTGTGTTTCCTCATGTTTATACTCCTGTGGAACAGGAAGTCATGGCTGGACAATTTCATGTTCATGATCACCCCGGTGAGCTAAAAAAATTTTAAATATGAATGGGAATATACTTCAGAGATATTTTACTCATAAAAAATTCTAGGGGTGCTAATAATTGTGGGCAACGTGTTTTGGAGAAAAACATTTATTTCTTAATGTTATTTTCCCCCCACTTTCAATTCTTTCCTTCAATGAAAGGTTAGATTTTTGCTAATTTTATGAATTAAAGATCAAAAGGATAAACAATGCAGATTTATTTTTACAGTCATCTTTGATCATATTTATGAAGGGGGCTAATAATTCTGGCCACAACTGTATGTCTATGCTGTAGCCCTCCAGGAACTGAGTTTGACACCTGTGTTCTATAATCACAAGATTTCACAAAAATAAAAATATTCTCGCCTGCAGTTTTCCCTTTAAGCAGTGGTTAAGCAGCAGTAAACAGTGGGATGCTTCGGTCATGAGGTGCTCTTTCAGCTGAGTGGGTAATGAGTCTGATGAGATGTCAACCAGAAACCTCAGAAGACTCTGAGTTAGCAAATCCATTCTCTTCTCCATACTAGAGATACATAAAAAAAAAAAAAAAATTGTGTTTAGAGTATTAAGCAAAATACATCTGAAATACAAGAAAGTAGAGTATTATATTATAAGAACTTTCAATTTCATGTAGTCGCACTGAAGCATTGGTGATGTATGGTTACCATGGCCAAGCAATCTGTATTGTCTTTTGTAGTGCATCCAGGATACTCAGTCTGCATTCTTCCTCTGGAGCATCTGACACCTCCAAGTATCCTACAATCACCCTCTCCAGCTTTTTCAGGTGACGAATAATTACAATACCCATCCTTTAAGATAACAACATGAAATAATAAACAGATAACTTGGAACATAAAAGTATCTAAAGATGATCACAATTATGCAAATATAGTAAAGAATATTCTAAATGTGCAACATAGTTCCAAGCACTTTAAGCTTTTGCAAGAACCAATGATGTTTGTTCTTGTGTGTCAAATATGGTTGAGAAGAATGCAATACTAGAAATTTCAAAGTTAAGGCATGACCATTGGACAGCAAAATGCTCTTTGGGTCAGCAGGATCAGACAAAAACAAGTGGAGAAGAAAAGACATGTTTAACGCAAAACAATTAAGAATTAAGGTGAAGAATTAAGTGTGAAACCATTAGGAACCCTTTAGTTTCCAGCGACACAATTTTCCAGAACTGCAACCTACCTGGAGTCTCCAGAAGTGCAAAGTGTCAGGTAAAGAATCCTAAAAAATGACCCCCTCTTAATAAGAATCACATACAGAAGTGTAGTAAAATACATGAAGACAGATTTTTTATAGGCTTTATTTGACTGTGATTTTGAAGTGACTTAAGGACCACATCCACATCCATCTCCAATCTTGAAAAGTCTGTCTTGCAGAGTCTTTTGCATATAAAAAACTTAGTGTTGTATATATTAGGAACCAATTACTGAAATAACCAATATCGAGTAGGCTACCTAAATAATTTAGGTCTCACCTCTCAATAAGTAAGGCAAGATTTTTGGCATATACACGACGAAGGTCAAGCTTGTGCTCCATTTCCATGTATATCAAGATGTGCCGGAGCATATCGTCAAAGCGATTTGGTTTACGTGGTATAACTGCACAGGATGGAGGTTTCTCAAGGACTGACAGCAAATCTATAAGGCAGGGCAGCACAACCTGAAGATAATACACAAAAAGGTGAGATACATAGCCTAATCTAAAAATGAAAACCACAAAACTGCATTCAAGTACACACATGTGAAAGCATCACCTGTATAAGTGTAGCCTCAGATGTGTATAAGTGATTGAATACAGCATGATAGAGCACCTGTGCTCTGTTGAATTGCCTCAGATCAGCGGCTGGCTAAGGCAAATGAACACACATCAAATACTTGTACATCAATTAAAAAAATACAATGACTTATAATGTTCTCTAGCGTAAGTCTTATGAATGCTAGGAGCACATTATTAAAGTCACTTAAATTCAGAGACACATTTTGAGGATACATGAACAGCTGCAGAGTGTTCAGTATTTATTGAAGTACAAACATATTTATCATTGACATTGCCCTTATCTGCCATCAGATTATTTCATAGAGCTTACTTTAACGTATTCTAGGATTACCTTCTCCATTCATGTCACATTTTATGATGCCTCATAGTGCTGCTCTGTAGGCAGATTTAGTTTCTGGAACATTTTTTTGCACACAAAGACAGTTGTGGTGACACAATATTTACAAAAATGACTTACCACATTGAGAACAATGTGATGCAGGCAGTGCACACCCAATACTTTGTTTTCTGTGCGATAATCATCGGATATAAGCAAAGACGGTGGAAACACCTTCTCCAAATACTCAGTTAACCAGGGTCGTCCAACCTGAACCAGCACCCAGGAGAACACATGCTTCACTGCCTGGTTACGCTTCCAGCTCTCCCTGAACAGAATGAAGGATACACTTGAGTGCATTTAATACTACACCATACTATTTATTATGTGTTCCTGGGTCAATCAGCTTTTATAAATGTCACTCGATCATTTACACAATGACAAGAAAGTTAACATGACTCACACTCTTTTCTATACTACAGACCAATCTCAAATCACTCTTTTCTGTCAAAAATACTAGAAAAAGTGGTCACAACCATGTTCCTTCTTGGTAAGAAATGTTATCTGCAAGAAATTCCAGTTGGGATTTAGACCATTTCACAATACTGAGACTTTAAAATCTTGCTGATTAATGTAATGCATTACTGGTTGGCTGCCAGACAAGTACTTGGCACTATGAATGCACCATGCCAGACCTGCTAGGACTGCAACTCAGTTTCATCGTGCTTACAGTCACTGATAAGCCTGTTGTCCACTACTGGCTAAACGACAGCTCTACCTCATGTTTCAACCTGCTGGTCTGACTATTACTCCTCCTTTCCAACAAATGCTGGCTTTATTTATCCTGATCTTCAAGCAGAAGGAGCTGGAGGAAAAATCTTGAATAATATCAATCTACAAATCTGACTTGTGTGATGCAGCACTATATAAATAAAGGTGACTTGACTTTTTGACCAATGAATTTCAGTGATTGTTCTACAATGTTTCCAGTCATTTGTGATTACTGGATGTGGATTTAAAAAGTTGTTTTGATTCAGACCAATTTGCTAATGATATTTATGACTGATTTTTTAAAAAGAATTGTTTGTTCAAAGACCAAATACAGTATTTAAAAAAAAATAAAACGATCACCATCTAGCTGAATATTTCTGAGATCATTAAAAATAATAATATTCATTTAATATTATTAATAAAATATTTCTGAGATAAGAAAACATAAAAACAGAAAACCTAAAATTCCTTGAATTCCTTGAACACAGTTCACCTTCATATTTAAGAAAACTAATTCTAAAAAAACTACACTAACCAAACTAAAAATTATTATAGACAAAACTATACAGAGTATATTAAGACTTACAATATATTATGTCTTAAATGTACTGCATAGTAGGAACTTACCATCTAATTTACAAAATATAGGTTCGCAGAGCTTTTGTACTTATGATGTGACTATGAAACTTACTTGGTTAATTCTGGCTTCAGTGTGTCAAGAACTGGCCCCAGAACTCCTTTCTGGTCGTCATCAAGTTTTCCAGACAGCAGCTCCTGCACTGACCTGCTCCCTGTCAATTCCACAGCTGATGTTAAGAGTTCCCGAGCTCTTTTTCTGGAGGCTGCACTGGTCCAAGGCTGCTCCTGCAAATGTGTAATGGAGAATATACAGTAGGTGGGGGCTAGTGTGCGACCGAGAGACCTGATAGCTGGACTGTTTTGATCCTCCAGTGCTTTCTGAATCTGCAGAGACAACACAAGTAACACAGTACTAACAGCCTGAGCTTTGGCCGGTATGTCCTCGTAATTCTTAGCAGGTAAAGCGCCGCTGTCTGTGTCACATACTGGCAGGGCAGCGTAACGGGTAAATGAGTTCACTAAGCCCAAATACTGGCCTCGTATATCAGTGTTCACTTTAGGAAAGAGCCAAGAAAGAGGAGCGTTTGCGAGCAGCTCTGCTGTGTTTTCCAAGATGCGCGCGCGATTCTCATGCGAGTCCTCCACCTCGAACTGCTCGTGAATGTGGCTCAAAGCAACAAGCACAGAGCAGGAGCCCACTGTGTCTCCGATTTTCATCTTCTGAAGAATGTGTGCCACTTCCATTGCATTTTTTAAATTGAACTGTCCGTGAACGTAGAAAAATATTTAGATTAACGTTACATGACAAAATAGCGACTCAAAAACCACTGATTTCTATAATAGTCTTACCACATCTAACATTAGCGTGTATTTTCTGGAATCATTTAATCATTTTAGTCGTACTATAAAAACATCGAAATTATTTATCATAACATAATCTATAACTACATCACTTCGACCTAAACAGCGGGTTATTTAAGTGCAACCATAAAATATTTCCTCAGAAACTTGACCCGTACTCTAAAAGTTCCTATGTTCTTCCTCTTCTTCTTTGGATTTATTGGCGGGTTGCAAACCAACTGAAAAGGTGCATACCGCCACCTACTGTGCTGGAGTATGAAAGAAGCCGATACATGGAAGATTCTCTATATTCTGTATTTCAGGCCACTATTCCTCAAGAATTTCATTAATGCTGTAATTTGTCTACCAGTCTCTCTTCCTGTTTTTAAAATATTATATATGGTGAAATCTATAATACCCAAAGCTTGCATATCTCTTATAAGCTCCATTCTTTCTTGTTCAAATTGTTTACATCTAATCAACACGTTCTACAGTTTCCATTTCCTGATATACATTACAAAAACCAGAGTTGTGTTTGCCCATGATATGTAGTGTTGCATTAAGATTGGTGTGCCCCATTCTTAATCTCGTAAAAATAATAAATTCCTTTCTATTTATATTATGACTAATTTGACTTTGCTTTATATTATTTTGTATTCTATAGAAATGTCTTCCTTTCTTGCATGAGTCCCAGTATTTCTGCCATTTACTCCCACAAGCTTGTTGAATCAATGACTTCCCTTCTACCCTGCTTAAAGTGACTGCTTTGTCAATATTATCCACTTTAAGTGCTTCCTTGGCCATTTTATCTGCCGTTTCATTTCCCTGTATACCCACATGTGCTGGTACCCATAAAAACTGCACCACAATTCCCAATTGTCTTAATCTAAATAAAATAATCATAATTTCCATCAGTATGTCTTTCCTACATGATTGAAAGGTTTGCAAGCTTAAAAGTGATGCCAATGAATCTGAACAAATTAAAACCTTCCTTTTAGAGTTTGAACTTTCTTCCTCAAACCATTCTAGTGCCATCTGAATGGCCACTAATTCTGCTGTATACTGAAGTTGCATCAGTTATCCTTGCTTTGTTCCCATTTTTAAATTCTGGTACATAAAATGCTGCACCCGTTCTTCCTGTCTCAGGGTTTTTGAACCATCAGTGTACACCTGAATAAATGCTGAATAAACTGTATTAATGTATTCTAGTGTTTTATATTTAACTTCACCTCCAACTTCTCCTTTCTGAATTCTATCATGTATTGTCAAATCAATTTGTGGTTCACTTAACAACCAAGGTGGTATTGTTATAGTTGGTCCAAATATTTTTGATGCTATCCTCATTTCTTTTGCCCATTCCTGTACCTTCCATGCAAATCCTGTACCTAATTGTCTAATCTCCCAACTTTCCTCTAATACTTTCTTAGCTAAATGACTATTATTATGGCCCTTTAAACTTATCCAATATGCCATAGATAGTTTTTGACGGTGCAAATTTAAAGGCATTTCTGATAACTCTACCTGCATTGCTGCTACTGGTGTTGTTTTAGCAGCTCCTAAAATGCATCTTAATGCTCTATATTGAATAACATCCAATTTCTTTAACAACGATGCAGATGCAGACCCATACACAATGCATCCGTAATCTATTATGGAGCGAAGAAGTGCATAATATATTCCCATCATTGATAGTTTATCTGCACCCCAATCCTGTCCTACTAAACATCTCATTAGGTTAAGTACCCTATTACACTTCTTTTCTATAAATTCTATATGTATTTTCCAAGTCAGTCTACAATCCATCCATAAACCTAAATATTTAAATTCCACCACTCTTTCCAATGGTGTTTATACATATACAACTGAATATCCGGTCCTATCTTTTTCCGAGTAAAAAACTGACAACAAGATTTAGTTGTGGAAAATTTAAAACCCCATTCTAATGACCATCTCTCAACGCTACCTACTGCTTTTTGAATTTTTTGAACAATAAAGGTAATATTTCTTCCTCTTTTCCACAATATTCCATCATCAGCGTATAGTGCTTTATTAATATCCTGGTTAATTCCTTCAAAAATATCATTAATCATGATATTAAATAAAATAGGACTAATTACGCTTCCTTGGGGCGTACCATTTTCCACATTACTCATACTTGATAAAATATCTCCTACCCTCACTTGTATAGATCTGCCAAACATAAAACTCATTACCCAATTATAAAATCTTCCCCCTATTCCCATTTTCTCCAACTTTAATAACAAGTTCCTATGTTGAAACGACATATCCAAGATAAGTAGCCTAAACAGCTAAGAAAAAAAAAAAATCTAAATATTATTATTATACTAGTGATCACTTGTGACTTTTTCTGTTGCTAACGGTGATGTTTCTGTAAGATTTTACAGATTAAGTCAAATAAACTGCTAATAAATTATCATCCCATCTCATACTAAACTATTTCTTATGACACTGTCCTAAGTAAAAAAAACTACTTGTACATAATATAATGTTAATGAAATAAAAGGCCTCTTTTATATAATTTATAAATATAATCACAATGAAATCCACACAGAATGTTATAGAGCCACTAAAGCGTCATGGAATACCGAGAAACTTTGCGCTCGCTCGCAAGCCTTTATTCAGAGTAGTGCCATGACAGTTATGAAAGTGAGGCTGTGAGGGATAGACAGCCGTGTTTCCAGTGGCATCTGCTGTAAAAAGCAGTTTAAAGCTCCTAGATCATGTATCATTTTCCACAGCTATTTTTTTTCTGTTGGTTTTTGTCTGAAATGTCTTAGAAAGATATCATAAACAGCTAACACAGCAATTACCACCTAATAATTCATTCTCAGTACTTGAGAGAGAGAGAGGCAATAATTATATAGGCATATTATGTAAAAAACATAAACATATTTTATTTATACAGCTGTACAGTACATAATGCACAAATCTTTACATCTTTTCCAGATACCCCTCTATTATTATTATTATTATTATTTATTTTATTTATTTATTTCCTTAGTCTTATTTAAATGTTCTTTTGTTCTCATGTCTTATATGTATGTACATATATGTATATATGCACCAAGAGCTCCTGAAAAACCAAAACAAATTCCTAAAGTACAAAAGTACAACTCAACTCACTGTCTCGCTGTCATTCCCATTAAAAATAAAAAATGGTGCTGCTGTGTAAAGTGCAGTTTTTCAAATGCAGGCCTCTGCATTTGAAATATTTACACTAACTCCACCAACAATTGTCTGATTGAGCCAGACAAAATTGCAAAATAAATTTCGAAACAGGAGCAGTGGTGTGGAGAGTAATTAGAATTACAACTTAATTTTCTTCTATAAAGCAGCAGTGTGTTTTACTTACAAATGTCTTACCTTGGCAGACTGAACAGAAGAAATGAACCAGAGAAGACATTTTACACTTCAAAGATGGCAGGGGCCTCAGAGCACACCTACCTATTACATCATCACTGCGGACCAATGGTAATTTGAAGGTTTACCACCAACTTTTCCAAAATATTTGCTTTTCCAGAAAGTTTTGAATTTCTGAAACATGCTCCAAACAAACTTTGTTATTGCCTGATTATGTTCATTCTTCGATTTCACTTCAAGTATATTGGGGCCTTATGGTGCATTCAAGCTATGTCGGAAAGATCGTATTTATGAGTTGAACGCACATGAATGCCACCACAAAGTCGTAATTAGGGTGAGAAGCTCAGGGTTTTCTTTAAGCCCAGAGTTTACGATTTGGGGGCATGTCAGTAAGAAAACATAGTGGAATACCATAATAGAGTGGTGCAGGTATGACATCAAAACTCCGCCTTCTGGTTCCCTTGAGATTTTCCTATAGGGATTTAAAATGGGGTTTTTCAATTTATGAGTAAAATAAAGCCTGTGGTAAACATAACTTGACAATACTTTGGGACGTAAGTGTGTGCAATTTGCATTGTAGAACAAACATGACAAGTTATGTTTACCACAGGCTTTAATTTTAAAATTCCATAGGAAAATCTCAAAGGAACCAGTGGTCAGTAAGTCTCCCAGCAGAGAATGCTACCTGTACAAAATATAATAGCATTGTAATATAACAATATAATAATGTAATGGTAAAGTTTAAAGTGGCTTTATAAATTAAAAAATATATATAATATAATATAATGCAGGGGTGGCGAACTTTGGTCCTGGAGAGCCACAGTCGTCCTGCAGATTTCAGCTGTTGAAACAAAACTATGCAGGACTGTGGCTCTCCATGTTCACCACCCCTGCATTAATAGTCTGTTATCTGTAGTTGAGACCAGACCAAGGCTGCGTTCCAGTTCGTTTTTTAAATGCCTCGCTAACTTCCCTTGGTCTCATTGACCCGGATGTACGTCATTGCTTACGTTGCACGAGAGCCCACTTCTGGCAGAACCCTTGCAATGGGCTGAACTGGAACGTCCTAAGCATAGACATCATGGTCCTAAGCCCTTGATCACTTGAAATACGCAATGGAGCTGATTTATTATTTATTTTTTCCCCTTACAAAATTGTTTAATACAGCATTCTATATGTATATATGTGTGTTTTAAATGTTTAAAAAAAAGAATTAATATATCATGGAGTTGTTTGTGGTGGGGTCATAGACTGGGTGGGGTAAATCAAACGCGATATGCGGTGACGTCATAATCGTGTTGCATTGTGGGTTATGGAGCTGCCTGAAGTGTACATGTGAAGTAGACTCGCTCCCTTGGTCAAAATCGAGGGAGCGAGGGTGTGTCCATATAAACTTCCCTCGTCCACTTCACGAAGTGGAACGCATTTCAAAATGGCGGCAGGGATTCCCCCGAGGGGAAGTGTTTAGGGAAGTTCGCGAGTGCGTGTCTAAAACTGGAGTGGAACGCAGCCCAAGAGTAACTGTGAGGTGTGTGCTCTTATCCCAAGTGACCGACCGTCTGCTGGCTGCCTCACGTTACAGAAGTCAGATAATTCCCAACACATAGAGACTCTTGCACCTAGATATTATCACATAGAGTCTGTGTCTGTACCCCGAATTAGTAAAAACAAAAAACTTCCAAACCCATTTAATGGTAAAAATTTAATTGATGTTCAACAAATAAAAAATAGAGATAATAATGATAAACAAATGATAAAGCTTGGGTTGTTAAATATTAGATCACTTTCTTCAAAAGCACCTATTGTAAACGATATTATCACAGACAATAATCTAGATGTGCTGTGTTTGACAGAAACCTGGCTAAAACCGGACGATTACACTACTTTAAAAGAGTCTAGTCCTCAAAGGTTATGATTATCGACACAATCCTCGACAGAAAGGAAAAGGGGGAGGTGTTGCTGTAATTTATAGTAATATTTACAGTATCAGCCAGAAGTCTTTAATATAATTCCTTCGAAGTGATGGTGCTTTATGTAACATTATGTAAGTTGACATTTGTGTTGGCTACTGTATACAGGCCACCAGGGCACAATACAGACTTTATCAAAGAGATTGCCGATTTTCTATCAGAATTAGTACTAGCTGCAGATAAAGTCCTTGTTGTTGGTGATTTTAATATCCATGTAGATAATAAATGCTGTGGCAAAAATCAACTCCGACTCTACTGCATAAGAGACAAACACGTCCAATTGTCTTTAAAGCTTTTATTTCTTGCAAGAAAGGTCAGACAGGTCATACAGAAACACAAGTAGCTGCAGAGTGTAAGACCAAGAACGAAAGCTTCCCCTCACTTTTATATCTCTAACCTCCAAGGCCGAAGCCTCTGTCCTTTTACCATATTTGGAACATCCCTTAGTGGCTGTAACTTTCCACACATTGTTAGCACAGACATGTTTTAAACATACATCTTGCATTTCCCCATACCATATCTTGCTCTTTCTATTTCTGACGAAGCCAACATCATATCATGTTCCATAAGCATCATATTTCACAAGAATACAGGTAAAAAGCATATGAAAAATTAAAATTTCCACAACAATTCCCTCTTCTTATCATTCATTGATAACTAATGATTACTTCTACTTCATTTCACATCACAGTCTTAAATTGTGAGGAAAGTTAGAAAATGCTTAAGGCTTTTTCTGTGGGGATAGACCCAGTGTTTTAGCAAGCTAAATAGGATAGATAAAGAATGGGCTTTACCATGAAGTCAAATACCTCGGTTACATTTTACTATCTTTGAGGATTAACCACTAATCATCCATATTCATCTTAAAGTATCTTATACAGTAAATTTAAGTTTGTACGTCACATTTATGCTCTTCATTTCTGATCTTCATACAAACAACAATTTTAGATACATCACCCAATCATAGAAATCCTTCATTTTACAGACATATAGCATGCAAATTTAGGTTCTATAACATCTTTATCACAACAGATCCATTTTGTAGCCCATGATGTCATTGTCCAGCCTCAGTGGTGATTTGGAAATCCTTGAGCTGATTTCACCTGTACATGAAAATTTTAGACAGGATACAGATAGAAATAGAAAACATAATAGAAAATAGAAAACATTGCTTTGCAATAGTTCAACATGTCATGTTCACACAATTCTGTTGATGCCACTCGTTGTTTAGCCCCTTCTATTCCCAAAAATGGGTTCTTCCAACCTAATTTAGAATTTTCAGGCATATTTTCAGCCACACATTCATTAGTTACCATCCCCCTTTTTGATACATTGTTCATTAATTGATCATAGTGGTTGGTGACATGTTTCTCTAAACAACATTTGCCATCAACACTAAACTAAAATCCATCTTCAATTCTGCAACCAGATTTTCTCCAGCTTTCTCTGTCTCTGAACATGCTCTGTAAAGAGTTTGAAAAATCAAGGTTATTTTCAGATGACAGATTACACACAATCTCCTGTGTCTGCTCCAGCACTTCCTAAAGAAACAGAAACTTTTTTCATTAGTTTGGGCACAACCAGAAATTCAAACCACAGCACCCCAAAGATCGTCTTCTACCCCAACCTAATAATGAGCACTTATATAGATAATCACAATTCTTTCCACCTTGACTTCTCCCTTGTATTCTGTCATAAAAGCTTCTAACTTCTCACTATAACTCACATTGTCGCTCTTTTCTTGAGACTCCAGTCTGTAGTCTCAACACACTCTCTGACAAACAGAACCACCTCATTCTTATGTTTAGCTCAAAATTTAGCAGGTACCTCAGCCAATGCTTGGTGTACTTCTGAAGCGCAATTGTTTACTGTTGAATGATTTGTCTTTACTCTGTTTTTCAATTGATATTACAATTCTTTCAGTCAGTCTACCCCCTCCAGTGAGGGTCAAAACTCATCTGCTTATGCCAAATAGAGGACAGTAGCCCTGAAACCAACACTTCACATTCCCCGGTCACAACTTATCCTTCGCTATTCCAGTCTGTTGTTTTGTCTCTGAAGACAGAGCCATCTACAAACAACACGTCCTCACAATTATCAAATGGTTTATCTAGCAGGTCAAGTCATGGTGTACAGACTTGATCAAGGATAGTCAAACAACAATAATGTTCCTTCTCATCATCCTTTGTTCTACAAAGGTTACTGGGCTCTTTGGATAATCTTGCTTACTGCCAGTGTGTCACTGTTTCTCTGCCGTCAAGTCTACATTTTACATTTAGCATTGTGATCACACATAGCTGACAGTGTTTAAATTCAGACCCCAAGTTGAATTTAGACAAGGGTTTTAACCCATGGACGGCAATCTTCAATTTCACAATTCCAATTTTCCATAAACACTTAAACTTACTGATCCAGAGAGTAATTCAAATCAACATCATAAATGACAAAAGTAGTCATAATTACCATTAGCAGACAGAGCTGGATAAACAATCCACTTAAAGTTCGTCCCATGTTCTGTATTGTCTTTTCATCAGATTCAATCAAAATATCTGCTTCTCCAAATTTCTCGTTTCACTTAACCCCATCTGTAATGATAAAACACTCATTCACACTAGTTTAATGACTATAAACTGCTCACTTTCAAAGTTGCTTTTGGTGTTAATCCTAAAAGCATATCTTTAAACTTCCCATTTTTCTGTAGATCTTTACTTAGTTTCTTACATGATCTTTTATTCAGTCTCAAAGCATATCTGTTCACTATAATTATTTTTCACAAAAGTCAGCTGGGTTGTTTTGGTTCCAGTCTCATTGCTTTGTTTTGTTTAAACTTTATCAGACTGATAACAGACAGACAGAGTATCCTTGCCTCTACCCCAGCCATCTCTCTCTCTCTTCACAAATAATCACTTCAGCAGCCTCTTAAGACTGTAACTTAGACTGAATTTAACATCAAATTACTATACATAACCCTTGGTCAAATCTAAATGTTTTAACTTTCAAATAAAGAAAACATTATCACCATCTAAAATATGTTATGCCAGTTGCCATTTTTGAGGGTATCTTTAGTTTAAATGCTGAATGCACTTAACTTTCTCTTGTATCTGCAAAATCAGTCTTCATCTTTAACACCACCATTGCCTTGGAATTATCCTCTGCCATGTCTAATGACCTGCAGGAGTAAAAACTATGATAGAGACACATTAGTTCAAAAATCACACAGCCTCATGAATTCAGGGATTCATCATCCTGCTGAATCCTAAACTTCTATACAGTTCATGTTACCAAATTTTACTCTGGTCTCCCCAGAAATTACGGACAATCACCTCATGTTCTCAGTCGGCTCTTGAAAGCTCATTCCCATCAGCTCTATATCAATACTCTTTTTCCTCAGGGTCTTGTCCCCTGGCATAGTTGCTTGTCATAATGAAAACCAAGCCATCTTAGGAACGCGGTTTCTGGTGAGTGGTATAGAGGAGCATTTTTGGGTCAGACTGCTGTTCTTCTCACAGGTCATTCCCCCTTCATGATGCTGCTGGCCTCACAGACATCCTGCTCAACTCTCATACCCATCTCACATAAACACCTCCCTCCAGGGTAGATGCCCAGTGGCGGCGGTAACCCCCTGCCTTAGGTTGTCCTCGTCTGGCCAAAGAGGATCTTACCCGTCTTTGAGAAATCACCTCGTGCACACTGGTTACCGCTCTTTCCCATTCCAGATCTTTTACAGTTTTCTTCACCAGAATCAGGTGTTTTCTGGAGCTTAGGGAAGTTGCATTCAAGAGCCACCTGAGCCATTGGACTGCCTAATAGTGTTAAAACATGGAGACAGGTTAATAACAGCAGTATTTAATCACTAAAATCATTAGACTGTGCATTCTCTCAGCAGCAACGTATCCGTGCTGAGAATATACTCGGTGAATTTAATTCTCACAACTGTCCATTCATTGTAATGTTCTGCCACATCTGTAACCGGAGCCATCAGCCCTGCACATGGTGGTGACAAAGATCAGACAAAAAAGTTACTGGTCATAGAAGAAATTCATCAAAATAGTCACTTCTGTCCTTCAAGGTCTATATTACTAATTTAAAGACCTCTTTACACTCATTGAGTTTTCCTTTAACAAATTTAAAAGTTAATTTCCCTCTTCATGGCAATCATTTCTTTTAACATCTCTGTGTCCATGATTTTCAGCTGAGACACTGTGCTTCACTATAAATAGCTTGTCATCTCTTATGACACAAGCTCAGATAGCAGCATTTAGCTGACTTTGAATGAGAGAGACTGAGGATTTCAGGACTGGTACTCTGCCTTTTATAACATCAAACTTTATCTACTGTCTTTTGACTCTGGCCTAGCTTAAGACTTTGCCAGAAATTACATTAATTTCCAAATAAACAACTGTTTATATTTGTCTTTTACTCACACATCATGGAAATTAGAGGTTAAAAATTTCCAGTCAGGTTGAGTCTTTGTTACAACTGGCAGTCTCATTTTTCCTGCCATTTAACTTTTGACCATCAAAACCCAAACACTTAGACATTAAAGGTCCTAAATCATTTTAGTCATTTTACATTGTGATAGCGATGCGCTAATCACATAAAAACATACTTGAGACTGTTCAACCTTTTTTCCCCAAAGTGAAACATTCTTTTAGAATTTTTCATTTTCACTTTCATAAAATTAATTTTCTCCTGCTATATTCCCCTTCATCACAGCCACTTATCTCACTATCAAATAGTTAGTTTGCAGATGCAAAACACATTATCAATATGGTTTCTACTGTTTCGCAGAACACCAATATTATTTTAATCATATTTCTACTACTTGGTTGGACTGACAGCCTTATAGCTGCTTTCTCCTTCAACCATTCTTATATAAATTGTAGTTCTCTAGACATCTAATGTCATGCATCCATTTAATGGATGAATAAACAAAACTTTTTGTAAGTTACGTTCACATCGAACTTCTTCACATGCCAATTCTTTTTGCCTTCTTTCCCTTCTGTCTGCTTCGTCTAGCCTACAATCTCTAGTCTGCTTACATTTCACACACACATTGCTCTCAAACACAACATCCCCAAATCGCAGTTCTCTTCAACTTCAAGTCTTATGACCACTCAACGTTCCCTCTTCTGGGAAATCACAATACTTAACTAACTTTTCCTTCATTTTTATCGTGTTTTATATTTTTCTGTTTTTCTTCAGGTTTTTTCTTTATCCTGCACTTCCTCCTCTACCGGTTGCACTAACTGTTTCTGCAGAGCTCTCCGCTCTCTCTTTTCTGCTTCCAGCAACCAGCCGTTCACACATGTTTTCTTTTCCAGCTGGGAAATCGTGATACTTAATTAATTTATCAATGTCCCCTAGACACACACTTTTTGCAAGCTTGCTCTGGGATTCCCCATTTTGGTTCTCCTTTTCTGACTTCCGTGGCTTTCCTTTCGGCGCGCATCTAATAATCTGGTGGACGTCTCCTCCAGATCCAATTTTTATCCCAAAATTGGACGGGCTGAGCCTCACTGCTCAGATCACTATCGACTCGAGCGATCCGACCGTCACACCTTCACAAATTTATAAACTACAGCAACCTCGGCTGTAGTTGGGCTCAATCCCAAAATGTGTTTCAGTGTGACCCATAAAACGCTCTTACTCAAACGTGGTCAGTTTTAGGAACCTCTTGATCGCACTGCTTCTTTTTTTTTATGATGTTAAAAAAAGATACAGCTCGAAATTTCTCCCCGGAAATTTTATACAGCAGCCGACCTCAATTCCCAAAACCCTCCGGACCAAACGTGGTCAGTTTTAGGAACCTCTTGATCGCACTGCTTCTTTTTTATGATGTTAAAAAAAGATACAGCTCGAAATTTCTCCCCGGAAATTTTATACAGCAGCCGACCTCAATTCCAAAAACCCTCCGGACCAAACGTGGTCAGTTTTAGGAACCTCTTGATCGCACTGCTTCTTTTTTATGATGTTAAAAAAAGATACAGCTCGAAATTTCTCCCCGGAAATTTTATACAGCAGCCGACCTCAATTCCCAAAACCCTCCAGACCAAACGTGGTCAGTTTTAGGAACCTCTTGATCGCACTGCTTCTTTTTTATGATGTTAAAAAAAGATACAGCTCGAAATTTCTCCCCGGAAATTTTATACAGCAGCCGACCTCAATTCCCAAAACCCTCCGGACCAAACATGGTCAGTTTTAGGAACCTCTTGATCGCACTGCTTCTTTTTTATGATGTTAAAAAAAGATACAGCTCGAAATTTCTCCCCGGAAATTTTATACAGCAGCCGACCTCAATTCCCAAAACCCTCCGGACCACGACCACAGAGTCAGTCAGAGTCGCCACAATGGTTTGTCCTGTTTCCTAATTATAATTTTCAAATCATAAATTCCCATTTTTTCACTTTTTCTATTCAAAAACTTATTTTTCCCACATAAACTCATATTTAAATCACTTAAATCACAAATTTTTCAATTTTTTCTGTTTCCTAATCTTCCAAACTTTACCAAATCACACTTACTCTTAATTCCCCATAAAATTTAAATTTATCTCTTACCAGAGAGTCGTGTAGCCACCCGGGTTCGTTTTCTGATTCCAGTGGTGTCCCCCTCTGGACCCTGGCGGTCGGCCCCTCATCCCTTAATCTATTCGGGGTAGGGCTGAGACTACTATTAAGTCCAGGATGATCAGTCACCATCCGCTCTCGGGTCCAAAAGGCACATCCAAGGAATCCCACTTTCTGACACCAATTGTTGTGGCAAAAATCAACTCCGACTCTACTGCATAAGAGACAAACACGTCCAATTGTCTTTAAAGCTTTTATTTCTTGCAAGAAAGGTCAGACAGGTCATAAAGAAATACAAGTAGCTGCAGAGTGTAAGACCAAGAACGAAAGCTTCCCCTCACTTTTATATCTCTAACCTCCAAGGCCGAAGCCTCTGTCCTTTTACCATATTTGGAACATCCCTTAGTGGCTGTAACTTTCCACACATTGTTAGCACAGACATGTTTTAAACATACATCTTGCATTTCCCCATACCATATTTTGCTCTTTCTATTTCTGACGAAGCCAACATCATATCATGTTCCATAAGCATCATATTTCACAAGAATACAGGTAAAAAGCATATGAAAAATTAAAATTTCCACAACATAAAAAAGACTCATTAGGATTGGCATTTACAGACATTCTAAACTCTATTGGTGACAACACGTGTCGGGACCCACTCACTGTCGTAATCATACTTTAGATCTAATATTGTCACATGGAATCGATATTGATGCCGTTGAAATTCTGCAGCAGAGTGACGACATCTCAGATCATTATCTAGTCTCGTGTATACTACATTTAGTCAAAGAGGCTAAACTGCCTCCCTGCCATAAATATGGTAGAACCATCGCTTCTACCACTAAAGATTGCTTTATAAATAATCTTCCTGATCAGTTTCATCGCCTTAGCATACCAGACAGCTTAGAAGACCTCGATATTGCAACAGAAACTATTGCATCTGTCTTTTCCAGCACATTAGACTCAGTTGCTCCTTTGCGTTTAAAAAAGATTAAGGAAATTAATCCAACACCATGGTACAATGAGCACACTCGGGCCCTAAAAACAGCAGTTAGAAAAATGGAGCGCAACTGGAAGAAAACAAAACTAGAAGTATTTCGCATTTCGTGGAGAGAGAAAATGACTGAGTACAGAAAGGCCTTAAAAACTGCTAGATCTGCCTATTTTTCAAAACTTTTAGAAGAAAATAAACACAACCCTAGGTATTTATTTGATACAGTTGCTAAATTAACATGAAATAAAGCTTCAACTTCTGATGTTTCCAAAGAGCACAGCAGTAATGACTTTATGAACTTCTTTACTTGCAAGATTGATAATATTAGAGAAAAAATTATAACCATGCAACCGTCTACTACAGTCTTGTGTCAGACAGTGCATTGTAGTGTCCCTAAAGAAAAATTCAATTCATTTACTGCTTTAGGAGAGGAAGAATTGTCTAAACTTGTTAAATCATCCAAATCATCCATATGTATGTTATACCCTATACCGACTAAGCTATTGAAAGAGATGCTTCCAGAGGTTATCCTCTTCTTAATATTGTTAATTCATCTTTATCACTAGGATACGTACCAAAAACCTTTAAGCTGGCTGTTATTAAACCTCTTATTAAAAAACCACAACTTGATCCTAGAGAATTAGTCAATTACAGGCCGATCTCAAATCTCACTTTTCTGTCAAAAATACTAGAAAAGGCAGTTTCATCACAACTATGTTCCTTTTTAGAAAGAAATAGTATCTGTGAAGATTTCCAGTCAGGATTTAGACCGTACCATAGTACTGAGACTGCTCTCATTAGAGTTACTAATGATTTGCTCTTATCATCAGATCGTGGTTGTATCTCTCTATTAGTGTTACTGGATCTTAGTGCTGCATTTGACACTATCGATCACAATATTCTTCTAAACAGACTTGAAAATTATGTTGGCATTAGTGGAATTGCATTGGCATGGTTCAAATCATACTTATCTGACCATTATCAGTTTGTAGTAGTAAACGATGAGATGTCAGTCACAAGTAAAATATGGAGTACCGCAAGGCTCAGTACTAGGACCGTTGCTTTTTACTCTGTACATGCTACCGTTGGGAGATATCATTAGGAAGCATGGCATTAGTTTTCATTGTTACGCTGATGATACTCAGCTCTATATTTCTTCGCGCCCTGACGAAAATCACCAATTCGCTAAATTAACAGAATGTATAGCTGATTGTAACACAGTTCACGTTCGTGTATGGGAAGAGGTCTGGGATGGCGAACAACTGCTGACTGAGCTTTTATTGAAAACAATGTTCAACAGAAAGGCTGTGCAACGCACGATAACAGCAACACAAATAATCCACAAAGGGCTTCACTCCAGGTTCGGTAGACACAATCCACAAAGGGCTTCACTCCAAGTAACTCGCTGTGTCTCAGTCAGCAGTTCCCCTCTCTCTCACACACTCCTGCTTCTCACGGCGTCTTATCCTGTCTCCGCACCAATCACTAGAACGAGAAACAGGTGTTCGTGATTTGCATCCAACCCACTCACTTACCAAGCGTCTCCCGCTATTCTCTCCGGTTGCAGACCTCGCTGAACCACGCCCCCCTCGCCACACTGATATAAAAAACTGGATGACCAGTAATTTCCTACTACTAAATTCAGGAAAAAACAGAGATTCTAATTTTTGGACCGAAAACTTCTTCACGCAATAATCTAGAATACTGTCTAACACTTGATGGCTGCTCTGTTAAGTCTTCATCGTCAGTTAGGAACCTGGGTGTGCTCTTTGATAGCCTACCAATCTTTCATTTGAAGGCCATGTTACAAGCATCTGTAAAACTGCATTCTTCCATCTGAAAAATATATCTAAACTACGACATATGCTCTCAATGAAAAATGCAGAACAGTTAGTTCATGCGTTCATGACCTCAAGGCTAGATTACTGTAATGCTCTACTGGGTGGTTGTTCCTCCCGCTTGATAAATAAACTACAGCTCGTACAAAATGCAGCAGCTAGAGTTCTTACTAGAACTAGGAAGTATGACCATATTAGCCTTGTTCTGTCATCACTGCATTGGCTTCCTGTTAAACATCATATAGATTTTAAAATCTTGCTAATTACTTACAAAGCACTAAATGGTTTAGCTCCCCAGTACCTAAGTGAGCTCTTAATACATTATAGTCCTTCACGTTTATTGCGATCTCAGAATTCAGGCCAGCTGATAATACCTAGAATATCAAAATCAACTGCAGGCGGTAGATCCTTCTCCTATTTGACACCTAACTCTGGAACAATCTTCCTAGCATTGTTCGGGAAGCAGACACACTCTGTCAGTTTAAATCTAGACTAAAAATGCATCTCTTTAACCTGGCATACACATAACACATTATCAATTTATATTTTCAAATCCGTTAAAGGATTATTAGGCTGCATAAATTAGGTCAGCCGGAACCGGGAACACTTCCTATAACACCAGATGTACTCGTTACCAGGGACGTGCACAGGAATTTTGAGGGGCAGTTGCTCTGACCTAAAAAAAAAAGGGCAACCCCCCCCCCCCCCCCCCCTCGATTTTATTTTTATTTTTATTTCAGTTAACGACGATGTTTTTTCCCACCTAGTTTTCGTTAACAATTATAACCTTACTCACCTTTCCGACAACGTTAAGTCGTCTCACCCGACAACCGCGACAATCTCCTTCTAGTGCCGCTCATGCAGGCTCAGCTCAGGTGCCGGTCGCGTGCAGCACTGCTGCGACGTAAACAGAGTTTGCCCTTCCCCTACTGACTTTCACTTTCGGACGGGTGCCCGAATATGGAAGTGAATGAGGCTTTGCGATTTTTTATTTATTTATTAATTTTTTTATCTAGGCCTACGTGAAATTCTGCATCCATTGTACGATTTTTTTATTTATTTTTTTCCACCTCAGAAGGGCAACGTGAGTCGAGAAAGGCATATGGGCAGTTGCCCGGGCAACCTGAGCAACCCCCCTGTGCACGTCCCTGCTCGTTACATCAGAAAAAGAATGGCATCTACGCTAATATTAGTCTTTCTGTTTATCCCGAGGTTTACCGTAGTCAACCGGATCTGGGCCATATCCAGCTGAGACCAAGGACCGGTGCCATGACACGACCACAACGCAGCCCTGAAGTATCAGCAGAGATCGAGTCAACTAGACATTGTGAAGACATCATCAACACGACAGCCAGTGCCACAGTTCCTCAACAGACCGCCCATACCGGCGTGATGAATACGATCCTCAACTGGACACGACCACAACACAGCCCTGAAGTATCAGCAGAGATCGAGTCAACTGGATCATCCATTGAGAAGGCCTCATTGACACAACAGCCAGTAGCACAGTTCCTCAACAGACCGTCCATACCGGTGTGATGAATACGATCCTCAACTGGATGGAACTGAAATAAATACTTTGATTGTTGCGATCCTATCAGACTTATGATAGCAACCTGATTGTAACAAAGCACTGTTCGCCAGAGGAGAACTGGCCCCCCGACTAAGCCTGGTTTCTCCAAAGGTTTTTTTTTTTCTCCATTTTAACACCTATTTGCCACTTGTTTGCCACCTGATGTCACCTGATGGAGTTTGGGTTCCTTGCCGCTGTCACCTTTGGCTTGCTTAGTTGGGGACACTTGACATTTGATATTCAATAGTATTCTTGACATTTATTCAACAGTGCTTCTGATCTGCCTGCATTGACACTATTATTTAAGAGCTGCTGTGCAGCCAAATTATGTACCAGTTATCAATGTAAAGCTGCTTTGACACAATCTGCATTGTAAAAAGCGCTATATAAATAAAGGTGACTTGACTTGACTTGACTTGACTAAAATTTCAGCAACAATTACAAATTTGTAGTAAAGTCAACATTTTGGTTAAAATCAAGTAAACATACTAGTGTTTTTATAGTAAGGAATACTATTTGAATTTACAGTGCAGTAAGCTCTGTGACTGGCACTCAGTTTGCCAAGGTTCTAGTGATACAATAATTTACTCTACATGACATATTCAGTCTGCTAAATATAATGAGCTGAGTAACAGGCTAGTAGGTAAAAATCACATTTTACAAAAATACAGTAGCAACTGGTTTATTTTCTTTTATTAGACCGTGCAAACATTAAATGTGATTTTTATGATTAAAATAAAAAATTAATCCAGATTCAGTGCATCTTGAACTTGTATTTTTGTTGGATTTGGCCAGTTTGATCAGGATGTCCTCATTCAAGAAATCCTTATCCAGGATGACCTTATTCATGAAATCATGGCTGGTGTAGCTGTATGTAACAACTTTTGATGAGGTCCACATGATTCCTTTGCTTCAGCCAGTCATCATCAGAGGTTGGTAATTTTCCCTGCTCTGTGTAGAACATGACAGCTGCATAAATGGATTTTTAAACACCAGTTGCATTTTTTTTATTATGGTGTTGTAATTTCAGGGAAGAAATAATAATACAGACATAATTGAAATGCGGAGAACTGCTTACATTTTGGACAAAGCTCACCATACTAAAGGGATCACAATGAAAACAATCAAATCAAGTTGACAAAGTAGGCCCATTTATTTCATTCAATCCAACTGACAAAAGACATGATAAACAACAATTACACAAGCGTACAGGTAAGAAAACAATATTTATGTTGCACTAGTTGTACACAAAAATGTAATCATATAGTGAAGGATGAGGAAAGTTGCAATATTGTTATTTTAAACCTGTAAAACTTGATTCATTGGCAAGTTCCTCTATGAGTACATCACTCTTCAATGTCCTCCTCACTGTCATCACTTAGCGGGAATTCTCTGTACCCGCGCTGTGTATTGTAGCTCTTCACATGCATTGGACACTCCTGATTTATAATAGCCTTGAGAAACAAGCGTCAGTCTTCATTATGAAACATTTGTAAGCATATTGATAAAGACATGCAGGAATAGTTACATGTGTGAGTCTCACCATCTTCTCTTCCCGAACAGCAGGATTTTTGAGGAAGAAGCAAAGGGGCGCATACAGGATGTTGACAATGCCGATGATCACCATGAGATTAGGGAAGCCGATAGCTCTTACTATTGCCCCTCCGGTAGATGGACCTGCAGCATGAACGCACCAAGAAGGAAGAGTCAGTTTGGCTCCCAGAGTTCTTAAGTTGAGCAAACACTACATGTGGTCAACAGAAGTTTTGAGCAGAAAATAGATCTAAATGGGACGTTTTTCCCACATGTGATACGTTTACAAATAAAGATTTACTAAAAATACAAAAGTTTTTTTGTTTTTCACGTACAGACTACAACGTTGTCAAATGAACTCAGATCACACAGATCCATGAAAATGACTAAAAACACTATTATGCATTCCATTCCGGTAGTTGGCGATGTCACTCTGTAAAGAAACACAATGCTTATATAGACTGAATGTAATTAGCATGTGCATGGTGACCTTTTCACAAATTCACATTTTTGTAGTTTTAATGGCGATGATAATGGTATTGTTATCAATAACTTGCACTTTGAAACCCTTTTTCAAGCATTTTCATTTTTCCATTTGCATTTTCAGGCCCCTCAAAAGCTGTTGTTGTGTAAAGGAACCGCCAAAATGAATAAAACGTTTTCAGTTTTTAGTTGAAAATAGTGTGTAAACGTCTCCCTTCATTAGGAATAAATGGTACAAAACATGTTTGTCAGTAAAAATATATTTGCATTGAGGTGTAATTACCAACAGCAAATCCCATGCAGAGTGCCACATCAGCAATAGCATACACGCTTCCATACACGGAGACATGTCGGATATCCACTAAGTAACCCATTATTGCCATCATAGAAGAATCAACCATTCCTAAAAGCACACATAATTAATGTTTATTTCCATATGTCATGCAATGATAAGTTTCAAGTTATGTATCTTAAAGCTATAGTTCACACAAAAATTTTTATTCTGTCATTGTTCCTGCTTTCTTTGTTCTGTGGAACACAAAAGATGATATTTTAAAAAAAAAATTTTGCTCATACAATAAAAGTCAGTGGGGTCCAAAACAAAATTGGACATTTTTAAAAAAAACTGAACCTACTTTTGTGCCCCACAGAAGAAAGTCACAAGTAAATGATGACAGAATTTTCATTTTTGGGTAAACTCTCTCTTTAATACTGAATGAGAAATTATTAAATTATATTCACCAATAGCAAATCCCAACCCTCCATTGGGACCAATAAGACCATAGATGTTTTTGGCAAAGGGAACCTACAACAAATTCACATTATTCTACTGTAATGTATACACATGTTGTGTTTTGGTTTAATTTTCAGTCAGTGCTATGTTCTAAATTCCCAGTCATTGTTAGTTTCCCTGGTTGTTAATTAGTTCCTGCACCTGTTCTGTTTTACCTTGATTACTCTCCCTGTGTATTTAATCCCATAGTTCTGTCTGTTCACTATTCTTTCGTCTATGTTGATTTGGTTGTTTATCTACAATTATTATTACTCCTGCGTGTTCCTAGTCTGTTTGTTAATAAAGTGTGTTTTGTTTTGGATACTCGTCCGTTTTGTGCTCACTACAGCATGACAATTACAATTACCACAGTCCTTTTATATATACAGTACTGTTTAATAGTTAAGGTAAGATTTTTTTAATGTTACTGAAAGAAGTCTCTTATCCGCACCAAGGCTCAATTTATTTGATCAAAAATACAATAAAACAGTAATATTGTGAAATATTATTACAATTACAATAATTTTCTATTTGAACATATTTTATTTAAAATGTAATTTATTCCTGTGATGGCAAAGCTGAATTTTCAGCCATTACTCCAGTCTTCAGTGCCACATGATCCTTCAGAAATCATTCTATGATGTTAATTTGGTGCATTTCTTATAATAGTTTTTTTTTTTAATAATATTTCATAATATTTTTGTTTGTGGAAAACAAGATACATTTTTGTCAGGATTCTTTGATGAATAGAACATTCAAAAGAACAGCATTTAGTGAAGTTCCTAAACGTAATTTAGGGAGGAACGAGCCCATCTAATCTTCCAATCAACAGCCAGAGTATATAAGCAGCTGCTTACCTCTCTTCAGTCTCAGCTGTTTCAGCATCCCTCCACCTCCCCAAACTCCACCTTCATTTCAGGTACCTTGCCCTATGTAATCACATCCTATATTTATTCACTGGGGGGGTGTATCAGAGCTCGAGTTGAAGATGCTTCATCGACCCCCTCCTCAGTGGACAGCAAGCCAAATTAGCTAACCTAATACCCTAAAGATTATATTGGCAAACTAACTCGTTAATTTAAAATAAAAATCTGGTTTTACTGACACAATTTAATGAATACTTGCTGAATAAAAGTATTAATTTTCCTTAAAAAAACTGCACTGACTTTGGAAGAGTGGTGTAGTTGTTTTATATACAGTTCAAGCATGCATGGGCCATGCTGTTCTTAAGTGTAATGCAACATGATTTGTGATACTTACACAGAGCAGACTGATGCCAACTATAAGCATGCCAATCATGGAGCACAACCACCTAAATCAGAGACACATTTCTAAATGATGAAGATCTTGCCATCAATTAACTAATTTTCTTGTACATACCACTGGGACATGCAAAAAATATAGTATTACCTTCCCATTTTATTGGCCAGTATACCAAACAGATTGGTTCCAATGAGGTAAAAAACACTGGCTGGTAGGAAAGCCATACCTACAATATCAGTCGATTAATTCAGTCAACAGAACCACAGAAAATATAAGAAAAATAACACAGACAGAATATTTAACAGGGTCATCAGAACCATCAGAAACCGTGTTGGGTGGCTTCTTTGTTAAAACTCTAATGATAAAATGGTTCTGAATTTGTTTCAAGTGATTTCAAGTTTCTACTTTAACATTAAATTTGTGAGAGAGGAAACAAACAGGAATTAATAAGTTTCTTACCAAGCTGCCATTTCGGCGAGCACATTGTTTGCATCATCCAGATGGGAAGAGTGGGCTCTAAAATAGCCACCCCCATGTTTGCAAAGCACAAGGAACCTGTAATTATATACAGGAACCATAATCTCACTCATCATTCACTCAACATAGCTCTTCATCCGCTTCATTTACAAATCATTTTAGCTGCTCACATCAAAACATACAGCCATGATTTTATGGAGGCATACATGTAATTACAGAAACAGCTACTACACCTCCACAACAACTTTTTAAACTGGTTTGACTGTGGGCAGTATTTGAGGATTTGATTTTATTTACACACACACCTGCACTAATGAGTATGTAGGGATCCTTCAGCAGGGTAAGTAATGGTGTTCCTTCCACACTCTGAACAGAAGACACATAAAAATCACTCCAATTTATCATAGTAACACTAAGGCAAACTTTTCTCATCTATCAACTTTCATAACTCTCATTTTAATAAATGAATGCTACTCACCCCTGGGGATATTTTTGAGGGCTGAAGAATGCAGAGCTGGAGAGCTGGTGTTTTCAGAATTGTTCGAAAACAATTAGATAAATCATCTTAATTTATGACATATTCAGGGGCATATTCATTATTAGTTTTACTAATATCATACCTCCATCAAACACAGCCAGGAAGGCAAGGACGAGGAAGGGAGAACTTTTACCAACAAACTCATACATTACGCTGCCAAATGGCGCTCCGACTGAAATGAGTACATTTTGCATTGTCAAAAATTGTCATTTGTGGCACAAATTCTGTTAACTTCATTTAGGTGCATTATAATTGCTCGTCATTTTCAGGTGTTGCAGTTTGGTGCGTTACATGATGTTACTTTATTGTGCTTTACATTAAATACAATATAACACTATAAAGAAAAAATACAGTACTGCACTTACTGAGCACTCCCATGGCAAGTCCACCCAGTGCAATTCCCATTGCAATTCCTCTCTCATTGTCATCGGTGTAAACACTTGCTAACATTCCAAGACCTACAGAAGTACACAGTCATTTTTAAATAAGTCTACACACCACTTTTAAAACAGCTGGGTTTAAACAAAGATAAATCACTTTTTTTGCAGCTTTAATGCAAAAATTACAACCAATACTATGCCACTGAAAACCAAAGTGACACATTTCAGAGAAAAAAGCCTAACTGCACAGGTGTGCACATCCTGTGGCTATGGTCAGAATTAAATAATCATCAAGCTTATGTGAAATAGTACACATCTGTCTTCACCTGAAGTGACTCTGATAAAGTCCAAATAAATCTCAGCTGTTCTTGTAAGAATTTTTGACATCTTCTTGGTTGCATGTTACTACAAGGGCCATGGGCCACAAAGAGCTTACAAAGCATCAATGGGATCTAATGTATCACTCAGGTGAGTGCTACAAAGACGTTTCCAAGGCATTAGATACACTATGAAACAGGGGTGGCATGGTGGCTCAGTGGGTAGCACTGTCACTTCACAGCAAGAAGGTGCCTAGTGTGTGTGTGTGTGTGTGTGTGTGTGTGTGTGTGTGTGTGTGTGTGTGTGTGTGTGTGTGTGTGTCTGTGTTTGAATTATGAGGACACAAATTTGTATAATGACATGGGTATTACACTGGTATTACGACATAAACATGAAATATGAGGACATTTCATGAGTAGTTTTCTGTAATGGGTAGGTTTAGGAGTAGGGGTAGTGTAAGGGGATAGATTGTACAGTTTGTACAGTATAAAAACCATTACGCCTATGGAATATCCTCACTAAGATAGCAAAACAAACCTGTGTGTGTGTGTGTGTGTGTGTGTGTGTGTGTGTGTGTGTGTGTGTGTGTGTGTGTGTGTGTGTGTGTGTGTGTCAGCACTGGGGTTGTGGCAGGAAGGGCATTTGGCGCAAAAACATGCTGTGTGGATTATTCTGCTGTGACGACCCCTGACAAGAAAGGGAGCAAGCCAAAGGAAAGAGAGAGAGAGAGATGAGAGACACCATTAAACAGTGAACAAGTGTAGAAAGTATGGCATTATCAAGAACTTGAAATTGATGGAAAGACAGAGAGAATACTCAGTACTCAATACTCAATAGTCAGTGAGGCTGAGTACTGGTTGCTACGTGTAACAACTATCTCCCGTATTCTCCATAGACTATAGGCAGGGCAGCAATATGTAAACCTTTTCTGATTAAAAAACAAAAACAAGAAAGGCTGGCTAAACCATGTGGAAAATGTGTTATGGCCTGGCCTGATGACACCAAGATTGAACTTTTTGGCCAAAATTGTTAAAATGTTTGGAGCAAAACAACACAACACATCAGCAAAAGAACACCGTGCTGTGTTGTTTTTGCATGGTGGTGACAGCATCAATTGCGGCTGCTTTTCTTCAGCTGGAACTGGGATTTTAGTGAAGGTGGAGGGAATCATGAATAGCCAGTTGATTTTGGCAAACAACCTTCTGCCATCTACTAGAAAGCTGAAAATAAAAAAAACCTTTCAGAAGAATGAAAATATTCCGAAGTCAAGCCGTGCCAAGACTCCTATATAATGCTCTAATAAAATCAAAGGGTGCTTCAACTAAGAATTAGTCCAGGACTGTGCACACTTATGCAGTTAGTTATTACAAGTGTTTTTATTTTTACTTTTCTCTGAAATTTGTTGTTTTGGTTTTCAGTGGCATTGCATAGGTTGTAATTTTTACATTAAAGGTGCAAAAGTTCTGATATGATTGATCTTGGTTTCATTTTTTTACATCACAATAACCAGCTTTTTAAAAGGGGTGTGTGGACCTTTAATATCCACTGTACACTAATGTTAAAAATTTGGGGACAGTAAGATTGTTTTTTAAAGAAGTTAATACTATTATTTGCAAGGATGCATTAAAATGATCAAAAGTGACAGTATATTACAAAATATTTCTATTTCAAAAAAATGCTTATCTTTTGAACTTTTTATTCATCAAACAATACTGAAAAAATGTATCATGGTTTCCACAAAATATTAAGCAGCACAACTATTTTCAAAATAAAATAAAAATAATAATAATAAAAATAATAATAATAATAATAAGAAGAAGAAGAAGAAGAAATGTTTCTTGAGGATCAAATCAGCATATTAGAATGATTTCTGAAGGATCATGTGACACTGAAGACTGGAGTAATGACTGCTGAAAATTCAGCTTTGCCATCACAGGAATACATTACATTTAAAATATATTGAAATAGAAAATAGTTATTTTAAATTGTAATGATATTTTACAATATTACTGTTTTACTGTAGTTTTGATCAAATAAATGCAGCCTTTGTGAGAATATAAGAGACATCCTTGAAAAACATAAATCTGTAGTCTTTGCAAACTTACACATCCAATATTTGGTTCATTATATGAAACATAAATCATTATACCTGCCACAGAAGAAAAAGATGATCCAATTCCCTGCAATGAGCGGGCGAAAAACAGCAGTGCATATGTCCCTGAGAAGGCAAACACTGCGGAAAAAGCATGCAAAGTCAGAGTCTACCTCGTTTCATTTGTAGTTTGCACAAGCCATATAAAGTGAAACCATATAAACCACGTCAACAAACAACATATAGAAAATTTCACTCAGTGGCTCACAGTAGTGTAGCCTACTTCAAACATCTTTATGAGCAGTCATTTTTTATATTGTTGCTCCACATAGTTCACAATAATATTCATATTCAAATGACAATGTTTAATTTTAAGAAATGTTTAATGTTTAATTTTTTAAAGTCTGTGATTTCATGAAAAAAAAAAAGTCATAAACTATTTTTTTTTACTATTATTATAGCTAATAATATTAGCTATATAATTTTATTAAAATAAAAAAAGTGAATGAATGAATAAACTTTTAAAACAAAAAAAGTCATTATATATTACATTAAACAATTTTTTTTTTTTTAAACTTTATTTAGTAATAGTTTTTAAATGACAGTTGTTTTTCAGAACAAAGTGTCAAGGATTGGCACAAAGACAAAAGGTGAGATCCAAGTGCAATCTTTAATGGAGTAATCCAAGCTCGTAGTCAGACAGGCAAGGGTCAAAATCCAGATTATAGTCCATAATAAACAATGAAACAGAAACAAAAGCCAGAGACAAAACAGAAGCCGGTGACATGAAATGAAACCACGATAACAAAAGCAAAGACAACCCAAGTATAAATAGACAGACACTAATGAACATAACACAAGACAGTTGGGTGCAATGAAGAGGTAATGAGTCAGGGAAGTGTGTTATGGTTAATGTAGTCCAAGGGGTGAAAACAAGAGTCCGGGATGGAGTGGCTGATTAGGGCACTCTCACTAGTGATCATGACATTACCCCCCCTCAAAGGAGCGGCTACCAGATGCTCCACCAGACAAAAAAAAAAACAAGAACACAAAGACTCAGGAGGGAGGTGGACAGGAGGAGGATCAGGGGGAGGGATGGCGGGCCAGGTCCAGAGTCCCCGACTGAGGGCCAGGGGAGAGCCGGAGGAACAGACCAGGCGGGTTTCAGCAGGTCTGGAGTCCTGGCTGATTGCCAGGGCAGTGCTGGAGAAACTGACCAGGCGGGTTCCAGCAGGTCTGGAGTCCTGGCTGAGTGCCAGGGCGGTGCTGGAGGAACTGACCAGGCAGGTTCCAGCATGGTCTGGAGTCCTGGCTGATTGCCAGGGCGGGTTCCAGCAGGTCTGGAGTCCTGGCTGATTGCCAGGGCGGTACTGAAGGAACTGACCAGGTGGGTTCCAGCAGGTCTGGAGTCCTGGCATTCAGCCAGGGCAGCGTTGGAGTAACTGACCAGGTGGGCGCCGGCAGGTCTGGAGTCCTGGCTGATTGCCAGGGTGGCGCTGGAGGAACTGACCAGGCGGGTTCCAGCAGGTCTGGAGTCCTGGCTGATTGCCAGGGTGGTACTGGAGGAACTGACCAGGCAGGTTCCAGCAGGTCTGGATTCCTGGCTGAGTGCCAGAGCGGTGCTGGAGGAACAGACCAGGCGGGTTTCAACAGTTCAGACGGCCTGGGCAGTGGCGGCAGGGCAGAAAGCCTGGGTGGCGACGGCAGGGCAGAAGGCTTGAATGGCGGCGTCAGGGCAGACGGCCTGGGCGGCGGCGGCAGGGCAGACGACCTGGGCGGCAGCAGCAGGGCTGGCGGCCTGGACGGCGGCGGCAGGGCAAGTTGCTCAGGTGGCGCCGGCAGGGCAAGGCGCTTAGATGGCGCCGGCAGGGCAAAGTGCTTGGGAGACCAAAGAACAACTTCTAGGGTGGTCTCTGGGCCTTGAGGGACGGAGGAAGCCCTTCTCCTCCTCTTCTTCCTCCTATGAGGGTGAGGTGGTGGCTCTGTGCCTACCTCATCTGTAGGCACGGAAGCGGACTCACAGGCTGGAGCGGGCTCCCTGGCTGGAACGGGCTCCCTGGCTGGAGCGGGCTCTGGAGTGGACTCACTGACTGGGGTGGACTCACTGGCTGGAGCAGACTCACTGGCTGGAGCAGGCTCTGGAGTGGACTCACTGGCTGGAGCGGACTCACTGATTAGAGCGGACTCACTGGCTGGAGTGGACTCACTGGCTGGAACGGACTCACTGGCTTTTCTCCTTCTCCTTACCCTGTGCCTCCTAGTGGGATCTTGGAGACCAGGATCTTGACTTATAGCGGGAAAGTCTCTACGGTAGGGTTCAGGTTGACCAGGTGTAGCCCACTGGCTTCTATGACCGAGATATTTGATGAAGCCCCAAAAGTCCAGGATCTGAAGCCCCTCCAACTCCCACTGAGGCAGAGGGTCATCCAGGCATTTATTAAAAATCTCCTTCAGAGCAACATCATTATAACTCAGCCCCACCGCCATAGTCCAAAATACCTGGCCAAAGCCTCCTACCTCCCTTCCCTGTTGTTGTAAAGCCGTCAACGCCTGAAGTAGAGCTATCCGCTCCTTCACAGTAGTCAGAGGAAGAACTTGAAACTCCATACTGCTGGATCTGATGTTGATCGTGGTTTCTGTCAAGGATTGGCACAGAGACAAAAGGTGAGATCCAAGTGCAATCTTTAATGGAGTAATCCAAGCTCGTGGTCAGACAGGCAAGGGTCAAAATCCAGATTATAGTCCATAATAAACAATGAAACAGAAACAAAAGCCAGAGACAAAACAGAAGCCGGTGACATGAAATGAAACCACGATAACAAAAGCAAAGACAACCCAAGTATAAATAGATAGACACTAATGAACATAACACAAGACAGTTGGGTGCAATGAAGAGGTAATGAGTCAGGGAAGTGTGTTATGGGTAATGTAGTCCAAGGGGTGAAAACAAGAGTCCGGGATGGAGTGCCCTCTAGTGGCTGATTAGGGCACTCTCACTAGTGATCATGACACAAAGGTCCAAATGGGAAACAATAGTACGGTATACCAGATATATAAATGTACTCTAGTTACAGATACATATCCCTGATACACAAGATAAAGAGGTTCCAAACAGATCACAGTGGTAAAATCCGAAGGGTATGGGGAGGAAAAAATAAAAATAAATAAATAAATGCTACAATAACAAGATAATAATGATTAGGTAAATAAATTTAGAAGTTACAAAGGTATAATGCAGTAGGAAAACCAGTACAAAGTTATCACATTCCTAAGTGATCTAATACCGGCTTCCATATTTTCCAAAATCTTATCATTGTTAATAAATCGTAACTTCTCAATATGAATAATACTCACTAGCTCACTCAGCAACACATCGAGTGTTGGAACAATATCCAATTTCCACCTCTGAAGAATCAATCTCTTTGCAAGAACCATAAATAAAGAAATACACTGTCTTTCATATTTACTAAAAGAAGGTACAGAAATTACAGCGCAAACAGCAATCATAGGGTCTGGAGCAATCTTTTTTTATACACTTTGGAGAGCAGCGCAAAAATATCAGTCCAGTACCTATGAAGGTTATAACATGTCCAAAGTGAATGCAACAACGTACCCTCCGCAACCTTGCATTTATTGCATATCGGTGACACTTCAGGGAAAATCTTATGCAGTTTAGTTTTGCACATGTATACTCTATGCAGAGATTTGAACTGGATTAAGTTGTGTCTAGTCATAAACTATTTTTTATAGTATTTCATTTTCTCCATATGGAATTTTATTTAATTTTTTTTTTTACAAAAATTTATAAAACTGTTAAAGACAGACCTACTGTAAGTAGACCTACTGTAACTATCCAAGGTTGTTAATCGATAGTATGTATTTGTTAAAGTAATCAATTTGATTAATACTTGTATTTTATTTACTATATTTATTATAATTAATTATATTTTTACTTAGATTTGATTTATAATGGGCTACTTATATTTATATTATTTATATGAATATATATTTATATTATTTTTATTTATATCAATATTATTATATTGCACTATATTTAATACATAGGCATAATAAATAACACAAGGCCTATAAGTATATTATATTTATTAAATAATACTATATGTAATATAATACTTATAATATATTAACTCAGCAATATTACACTCAGCATACCCGGTTAAAGAAGTCACCTATTGCCACTGGTATATAACCAGTTGCACTGCATGTTTTGGAGTGAAAAGCACCACTGTGATCATTTACCGGTGCAGCAGCATACTGATGCTTTGAAACAATCTGCATTGTATAAAGCACTATAAAAATAAAGGTGACTTGACTTGACAAATCCTTAGAAGCTCATGAACAATTTTGCAGTGGCTGGGTGGGTACAAGATCTGCTAAGCCACAAGCCAGCTAATAAGCAGTGTCATATACTCTTAAAGATTCAAATAAATAAATAAATAAAAGTGTCACTCCTCTTTTTGGCCTAATTATTATACTAAACAAAATAAAAAACTTTAAAAATACTCAGCCATGTGATTACTTTATTGGGTCATATGCTGCGTTCACATCATGTGATAATTATGCACTGTAAAACTGAACAGTGAAATTAATTAAATGGAATGAGTTTTTTTCACTCAAATAATAATTCAAGTTCATTGTACTTAATAGAAAAAAGTTGTGTGAACTCAAAATGTCATTGTAGTAAGCTGAACTTAATATGACTGAGTTGAGATGCAGCAGATTTCTAATTCCCAGCATGCTTTGTGGCAGACTGTATAAATGTTGAAAATAAGTGTTATTTTGTGTTTTTGCACAAGATTAAAATAGGGAGACATAAGTTAGTGTTTAATGTTATGTTGGGATTTACAAGTGGTTCTGTTATGTTAGTTATTCTGGTGAAGAGTATGTGGTTAGGTTGAGAATGGGTTGCAAAACTTTACTTTTACTTTATGTTGTTTGATTATATACATGCAAGTGTATTAAATTGTATTTAAAGAGTCTCACGTTGGTGGAGGTCTGGAAGTGGTTGTACTTCCAGGGGCTAGTTGGGCGTAACAAATGAACTAACTTAAAAAATTGTTTGTTTACTTAAATGTTTTGAGGTAATAAGTTTCCTCAAGTGTTTTGAGTATTCTCAACTTATTGAGTTTTACAGAATTATGAGCTTTTCACATCAGAATTAGAATTAAGAATTAAGCATTTCTCAGAATTAAGCGTTTCTATATGGCAACACTATCAATGGCAAAAAGAATCTGCATTTATGTATGTGAACACTTTTTACAAGTCAGAATCTCAGTAATTCTGACATGGCGTGAATGCACCTATAGGCAGTGGGTTTACTCAGTCGCATAATAGAAAATATTTGCTATGATTTTGGACCTTGTTAAAAATGTAGGTTTGTCTACTTTCATTGGGCAGATGTTTGAGTAAGATATTTAACTATGTTGAGTAGAAATAAATGGAAAACTGATTTAAGATCCTTTAGGATCACAGAAAGGCAGTGGGATCCTCACAATATGGGGAGTAAAACAAACTGTTTTCTCAAAATTCAACGTGGCATGACTAAACTCCATCTCCGCAACAGCTGTGAGTTTAACACGCATTTGGAAACATAATGTGTGCTAGCTTCACTTTATTTAAATTCATATAATTGCCAACATTTCTGTGGAGAGACATTTAAGCATTTCACAAGTAATCTGTCAAAATAAAAGCTTCAGGATTTTTCTATTTAATGCCCTAGGGTTTGAACATTTAAAACTAAAGAATTTAAGACATAAATTTTTGTATTTAAACTTGTGTTAGTTGGTACTTGTGAAGAGTGAACCTGCTACTGTGTTATATTGTAGAAATATTCACGTAAAATCTCAGTGATATTTAAATTATTTAAAATCTTCAAATAAATATTTTAAAAAGTTTAAAAAAAGTTTGGGAACCCCTAGCGTAGGTTATATAGACTAAGCTATATTCTAAGATAGTACACTTCCAACAAGATTTAAACAAAGAAGAAATGCAATTCAAATGCCCGGATGATGCATATTTAATTAATGTTGGACACTTCAGGCACTCAACTGTCACGTCGAGTATATAGGGCTATCAGATGACAAAATACATTATGGGCCCTATTTTAACGATCTGAAACGCAAGTGTCAAAGCGCGAAGCGCAAGTAACTTTGTGGGCGGGTCTCGGCGCTGTTGCTATTTTCCCGGCGGGATAAATGGCTCTTGCGCCCGGCGCAAATCTAAAATGGGTTGGTCTGAAGTAGCTTCATTATTCATAGGTGTGGTTTGGGCGTAACGTGAAATAAACCAATCAGAGCGTCATCCAACATTCCCTTTAAAAGCAAGAGCGCAAGTTCCATTATGGATTGCTATTATTATGGCGTATTTACCAGGCGCACGCCAGGAGCGGTTCACAGCCGAGGAGACTGATGTTCTTGTAAGAGCAGTGAAAGACAGAGAAGTTGTGTTGTATGGGGATGGGAGAAACCCACCCAAAATAGCGTCGGTTAAACAGGTTTTTTCACATCTTCGTGGCACACCACAATGATTTCCGTCATCTCATGTGTTAATATTTTTTTAGTGTAACATATGATTTGCAAAAATAACTGTTGCATCTGTGTAGATTACATGAGCAAAGTGTATGCGCGTTGTGCACGCTATACATTATGGTCAAGCATGCGCCCTTAAAAATAGCATAATGAACAACGCGCAACGCGCCACTGACTTTAGACTAGGTTTTTTCTGGTCAGTGGCGCAATTGTTTAATGGAACAGCAAAATAGCACCAGGGATTGTTTGCGCCGGAACACGCCTCCTTTTTTGCGCTGAACCGCCCAGGGAGCGCAAGTTCATTCACTAGTTTAGCGACGTGCTTCTGTGGAAGGAAAAGCGCGCTTTGCGCGGGTGCAAAATAGGAATGACACATGCGTCGGTGTACAAAGTCAATTGCGCTGGGTGCAAGATAGGGCCCAATGTATGTTAATGTATATATGCATGTATGATCTATATAAATATAATTTATGTAATATATTGTGGTAATATGACTTAAAAGACCTTAAAGTTAAAGGCAGGGACTTGGTTCTTGGTTTTTGATTGGATGGAGGCAGTTGATTGTAATATAGGGGCATGGTTTAAGTGGACTAAGTGACAGGAGTGAGAAGTCTGTCATTTCACAGGAAGATAGACATTTTGATTAAAAGACATGAGCTCAAAAATTTTTTACATATGCATGAATGATTTGTTTACAATAAAGGGAATTAGCAGGACTTATATAATATAATATAATATAATATAATATAATATAATATAATATAATATAATATAATATAATATAATATAATATAATATAATATAATCAGGCACTGAATACAGTACCAATTATGTTCATGATCCTAGCCCTGAGAACCACTGCACCACCTGCCATAATTTATTACTTACGTCATATGACTTACTTATTGTGGAAACAAACATGATGGCAAACCCAGCAAACATTGGTATGTGATATCCAATCCTATTAAAAAGGCAATTGTCAGATGTCAGTTTAATTAAATCACTTTATTGTTACCCTATTTTTATTATGCACTAGCTTCAGATAAATAACAGTCATTTTAGATGATCTGATTTAAGCATGTTGTGTATGTACCTGTTAGTCAGTGGGCCTACAAACGGGTTGACCATGAGTTGCACCAGGGCTTTGGAAGCAAACAGCAGCCCAACCCTCACATTCTCCTCTTCCAAAAACTCACTGTCCTCTTTACACCCATGTCGGTCAGCAGAACTTCTGTTGACCCCTGGACTTCCATTAGTGCTTAGTGCACTGGAGGAGATGGTGAGATTGGCAGCGGTGACTGTTATGGTGTAGGTGGTGTTGTCGTACAGAGAGAGGATGGAGGTATAGGTGGGCTGAGCCTCAGAGGGGGTGGCAGACTGGCGCTCTTGCGTCTGGTGCTCTGTGGCATACAGGAAGGTTGGGATGATGGGAACTGGGGAGAATGAAAGGTGACAGGAGGATGGGAAGAGAAAGAGTGTGTGTTTGCGAATAGCCTTTCCTCTCTGCCTTCTGCGGTCTGTATGCGGCAGAGGTCAAACAGACGCAAGAAGATAAATGTCATGGGCTTGTTGAGAGCAGAGTCGCTTGTCTAACATACACTCATCCTGCTTTACATTTCCTCAAATGTTTTGATTTTTTTTTGCATATAGACACAAAGGGAAACCAATGATGTACATGGTCGAAAGTATGGACACCTTCTTGTAATCAGAAAGATCAACAAACAAGTACATAAAATATATATACATACACTGTAAAACATTATTTTCATGATTTATCACAACATTTATTCTTTTGTCAAATCAACTTCAATAATTAATGCAGTTCAGATAACAAAATATTATGAGTTTCTGTTGATTAAACCAATCGCCTTCATTGTGTTAACTCAAATTTTTAATTTCAATAAACTCAAAATTTTAAGGCAACCAGGTAACTTACTTTTTTAAGTTAAACCAACAATTCTTTTTACAGTGTATATTTAATGTATCTAAATGGCAGCAAATCCCTTCATCCATGTTCCAACATCTATCATTTGTTTAGCATGGTTGTTTACTTACCAACAACTGTTAGCAGCATGTTATCCAGTAGCAGGGCCACACACACAACTACAAGCACCAGGCGAGGAGAGCCCCTTCTCTCGCTGATCCAGTCCATAGGGTTCAGCATAACCATAATCGACCTCTGTCACTGGACACACAATTATGTGTCAAATTAGCACAGCGTGTGTTTAACGTTTGTTAATTTTCATACTGGTGATGACCTCATATTAACTGAGAGACAACATTTGTAGGCTATGTTTCAGCTAAAGATCCCCATCAATGAAAATGTTTTTAATTTCCCCAAAGTGTATTTATTATAGATATACCATTAAAAAAATGCTCATCCAGGCTGCATTTTATTTGATCAAAAATACAGTAAAAACTTTAATATTGTAAAATATTATTCCAATTTAATAGAACTGTTTTCTTTTTTAATCTATTTTAATCTATTTAAATTATTCTGAAATGCTGATTTCTTATATTATTATCAATGAAAAGAGTTGTGCTGCTTAATATTTTTGTGGAACTAACAATTCTGCTTTTCAAATTCGAATGCTGAATGCTTTGAATGTGGAAGCCTTTAGTTCCATTATATCATATCATAGAGATTGAGAGCCTGAATATTAGAAAATGTACAAATTTCATTAGTAGGTTAAAAAAATAAATCTGCAGAACATGCTGAAAACTTATAACTGTTTTTACAGATATGAGTCAAACTGGACACACAAATGAAACATTTATTATATGGAGCAATTACTGTATACTGCTTTTTTTTTTTTTTTACCAAGATGTGATATTAATTGTCCTTTTTTCACGAAAACTGGTCAAAAAAATTACCCAAATATAAGTGATAAACTCTCACCCCGTATCTACACTAGCTCTTCCAGAAGATTCTGTAAAGTTGGACAACTCTAAACCAGTGTTTCTCAAGCTGCATTAGCCAATCAACAACAATACCAGTCTGTTCTAAATACTTCTAAACAGACACACATTATGAGATTACATTACTTCTTATTTTAAGGCATGTTTAAAGGGTTCCTCACATTTAAAAAGGAAAGGTCAAGGGATGACGAACGTGTTGCAGAACCATGATTTATCTGAATATTATATTACAAAATGACAAATGGCATGTTTGCTCACAATCCTTAACTGAACAATCTGAGGGAAGATTGTTGATACTAGGTGGTACTTGGATGTTCAGAGGTAGCCTAAGGACTACTGATATAATTTGCATCCAACTAACACCCAACAGGGATTCAAAATAGAATCATTGTAACAGTGCTCAGGTCTCTGGGATGTCTTGAGGACAGGTTTGTTCTTGATGGGCTCTTTCGGCAGGGCAGAAATTACGTACTGTGTGATTGAGTTTCAACAAAAGGATTACAACTGCTGTAGGGCACACGAGGAACAGCCTCAGTGTTTCAAAATGTTCCTTTTATCTTTGTCAATGTCTTATCAATTTTGCCCTTGGAAAAATGAGCAGTACTTTGTGTTTTTGGTTTGTTACGATTTTCTTGTCTTGTGTACATAACTGTATTATATACCTCTGTTACATGCTGTGACAAATGCTAATTCTAACATTGTATTAATTACTGTACTCTTAAAAATTCAGGGGTCAGTAAGATTTAAAAAAAAAAAAACAAGTGTGTAAATTTAATTTTAATTTAAGTAATGTAATACTTTTCAGCAAGGATGCAATAAATTGATCAAAAGAGACTGTAAAGACATTTATAATATTACAAAAAAAATTATATTTCAAATGAATGCTGTTCTTTTGAACTTTCTATTCATCAAAGAATCCTGAAAAAAACTATTTATCACAGTTACCGCAAAAATGTTAAGCAGTGCAACTGTTTACACTATTTATAATAATAATAAATGTTTCTTAAACAGCAAATTAGCATCTTAGAATGATCTATGAAGATTATTTGACAGTGAAAACTGGAGTAATGTGTGGCAAAATTCAGCTTTGCCATGACAAGAATAAATTACATTATTATATACATCAAATAAAAAAGTTATTTTAAATTGCAATACTATTTCACAATATTACTGTTTTTCTGTAGTTTTGGCGAAATAAATGCATACATCCTTGGTGAACATAAGACTCTGTTAGTAGCATTTACACTCTGTTCCTGTTTACAAGGTATAAGCATATACAACAAAAAGCAGATCCACAAGTCAACACCTGTGCTTGCGACATGTTTACAACATTAGTTAGCTCCTTATTGTGTTATACATCTATCACTCAACCTTTCCACATTAATATTAATAATATTCCCCAAACTTTCAACACTGCTTAAAGAAATGGGTTTCTGTGTGTTTTTAATTTAACCCATAACCTATAAGTATTTATACCAATCTTTTTCTCTTTTTTTTTTTTTTTTTTTGGATAACAGGCTGAAAAGAAAGACAAGAAAATAACATGTAATCCATAATCATTCCCTAATCACTGCCCAAATAAAATACTTAATTAATCATTACTTTTAAAGCTAGTCGGTAACACTTTACAATAAGGTTTATTAGTTAACATTAGTTAACAACATTAGTTAACATGAACTAATAAAGAACTGCACTTACACAGCATTTATTAATCTTTGTTAATGTTAATTTCAACATTTTCTAATATTACATTCTTGTCAACATTAGTTAATGCACTGTGAACTAACATGAACAAACAATGAACAACTGTATTTTCATTAACTAACGTTAACGAAGATTAGTAAATACAGTAACAAATTTATTGCTCATGGTTAGTTCATATTAGTTAATAAATTAATAAATGTTTAACTAATAAACCTTATTGTAAAGTGTTACCAGTTAGTCTTACCTTTGGATGCATTCTCTGTATTCAGTGCAGGTGTATGTAATGCAGGGGTCAGTTGTTGAATTGTGAGTGTTGGTAAAGGAAGGAAGCTGGCTGTGTCCACTGCCGCCTGCATTTGATTTGTTGAGGAAAATATACAGACATGTACATGTACACGCACACACAAACAAACACTGCGTCATAACGAGAGTAATTGTGTGCATCTGCTGCTCTTTATTGGGTAGGTGAATAACCTGCAGGCTTCTTTTCATCACAATGAGCCTTTATCTCTGATCTCTCATCCAGCCTCAACGCACACAATCAGCAGCTGCTTGTGAAACTACACAGTCAGCTTTACAATTGTTGGAATATATAACCAATGGTGATTGTTCATTATTTGTCACACAAAAGTCTTATAATATCAAAAGTCTGTTTATGTAATGACAATGCATTTTCTGTTACAGATGCATCATAACCTGTGTCAGTTTAATTTCCTGTGTAATGTTAATCTATTCAGTCACTGAACATCTATGGAAAATGTTAAATGACTCAACAGATTACACCCTTGCCCTGTGCCATCTCTGGTAATTCAGATATCTCAAGACACACACATACAACATCCTCCTCCCCCCCCCCCCCCCCCCCCCCCAACCTAACACACACACACACACACACACACACAACAATAAACTTGTTTTTAGACTTTCAATAGACATAATGATTTTTATATTGTACAAACTGTATATTCTATCCTCTAGTTCTACCCATAAACCTACCCACCTACCTACAGAAATCGTTCTTCATTTTTACATTTAAAAAAAACATAATTTAGTATGTTGTATAAGCTGTTTTTCAGATGGGGCCAGACCAAATGTCCACACAGCACCAAAAATTTCAGGTTTTACTTTCTTTGTGGGGACATTTGGTCTTCACAATGTAGGTTAAACAAGATCACACACACACACACACACAGGTTTGTTTTTGTGAATTGTGGGGACATTCCATAGGCGTAATGATTTTTATACTGTACAAACCTTATTTTCTATCCCCCTACACTACCCCTACCCCTAAGCCTAACCATAACAGAAAACTGTGCACATTTTAAAACTCATTCTGTATGATTTATAAGCCTTTTGAAAAATGGGGTCATGGGGTTATGTCCTCATAAGTCACCCTATGTCACCCTATGACACCCTATGACAAGTAATACCTATGTCATATGTCATTATACAAATTTGTGTCCTGATATGTCACAAAACGCACGCACACACACACACACACACACACACACACACACACACACACACACACACACACTTACTGTAGCACATTGTACACCCTCAAACTTGTGGTTGTCAACTTTCTCTGTAGCAATTTGTTATACTGTATTTTGCAGAACTGAGAAATGACTGTCTTGTGTCAGAAGACCAATACACTGCTATAGTACCTGTAATAAAATTTGGCCAAATGTGCAGAGGATGCTGAATTTAGTTTTACTGTAATTGACAGTATACTGTATTGTGGTGCATACCAAGTTTATACATATCTACTGCCAGATCAATTTACAATATTAAAATGAAAAAAAGAAAGAAAAAAAATAATTTCTGTATTTTACTGTATCTGTAAGTTTATTTTTGTATAGTGTAGTAGACAGTGAGCTGCAAAATAATTCCTGAATCCCAGTAAGCGGTATTTTTGTTACAGTGTTACATGAATTAATCTTACTAGTGTTTACTGGGCAGTGCAGTAGTCTGTGTATTTGTTAAGTTTTGTGTGTCATCTGAGGCCAAAGTTTGATTTTGTCAGACAAGAATAAGTTTTTGACTAAAACATTTTATTTTGACCTGGAAGTTTGAGGTTTGTACAAGTTGGTGCATAGTTTTGAGATTGTGTTTATAGTTGTGAGAAAATGTTGAATGGTTTCATTTCAACTAGATTAAAAAGTTTTAAAGACAAATTTATGCTGGCTTGTCATAAAGCCAACTTAAAGTCTTGTTTAAAAAACATAAATAGAAAATTTGGTCAGTTAGGACAGAATATAGATGTTCTGGGTGATTGCTAAAGTGTTGCTAGGTGGTTTCTAGGAGATTCTGTGTGGTTGCTAGGCTCTTGCTGCAATTGCTGGGGTGTTGCTAGAGTATTTAGTTGATACGGTGTTCTGGGTGAACACACACAGACATTCCCACCTTAATAAATTAAGTTGACCCAATGTAAGTACATTAAATTGGAATAACAGAATTGCATATAATGCTGAAATAAAGCAACTTAATCATGTGGAAATCCTTTCCATGATTTTTCTATGTTCGTTCAAATAGTTATTTTTTGAGTGTGTCCTTGTAGGGACTCTCCATAGACTTAATGGTTTTTATACAAACTGCATTTTCTATCCCCTACCCCTAAACCTACCCATGACAGAAAACTTTCTGCATTTTTACATTTTCAAAATCACATCATTTAGTATGTTTATTAATCCATTTCCCCCATGGGGACTGCTGGCTGGTAACACAAAATATTTCCACAACATGATTCATATGAATCAGAGTTAATATAACTTGAAACCAGCTAGTTGCCAAAGCAAAATTTCTCATTTTCATTTACTTTAAAAGTTGAAGTACTAAAATAACTAAAACTATGTAGACTAAAACTAAAAATTAATAAAAACTATACAGAAATATAAAAAGTAATATGACAAAAAAAATAAAAATAACAGAAAATATAAAAATAAATAGTTCAAAATTGTAACTAAAACTATAATACTATATCAATAAAACTAAAATAACACTGACATGAATATGAGCTTGAAGAAAGTGCTTATGCTAAAGGGCTTGGAGCTTGCTGCTGCTCTGTCTATGCAGCATTGCTGGCTTTTGTAAATCAGCCTGAGGGTTTGAAGACTGGTGGGTGATCTTCCATCACCTGCCCTATGTTCATCACAAACACACACACACACACACACACACACACACACACACACACACACACACACACACACACACACACACACACACACACACACACACACACACACACACACACACACACACACACACACACACACACATTTGCATTCATGTGTTTTTTTATTAAACCGTTATGAGGACATGCATATTTGTTATTCAGAATGAATAATGGTTATTTAGTGTATTTAATACATTTAATAAATATTTTTTAATATTTTTGTTCACCAGACAGACAGAGACAGACAGACAGACACATAGAAGAGTCATGTAAAGCTGTGTGTAAGAATTAGGTTATGACAAATGAAAGCAACTTGTTGCTAACTGATAATTTGTTGAACAATAAATCTGCAGTTGACATGACAAGAATGTTTTAGCTGAACAAGACATTTTTATTTAGTGACTAAACATATAGATTGGTAGTGTCACTGTTATTATCTACCTCCTAGTCCAGTGACAAACATGGATTTTGAGTCCCCCCCAACCACCAACAACCCTCTAAGCCAGCATTCAAGGTGTAGGTAATCACCTGTTCCGTTCCAGGAAGCAACTTACATCCGAGTCTACTGATGCGGTTAACTGATGGCTGTCATTTAAAGGATGTCATATTTTTCATCATAACAAGTTTCAAAGGTGTTACATGTGTAAAGGGTCTATGTGGATTTACGTGCCATGAAAGGCACATCCAAGCTTTCATGTTTGTTATGTGTATGGGCCATAATTTGCCTTAATTGCCACTGCAATGCACTACACACTTCCTACATGGGCTGAGACTATAAACATTGGAACACTCAGAAAGTAACCACTAATGAAAGACTCTTTCTTTCTTTTCTTCTTTTTTTTCCTTCAACGTTTAATTTGGGTAATTGACGTGGGTCCATTAAAACACAGGACAGGTTGCTCTTCCACACTAGAGCTCAACGTCTTGCTCTTGTACACAGCCTCATTGTGGTCAGAACAGTTTTAATACAACAATGCAGACAATTATTGTTATGTTTTGGCTGTCTGTTATTTCTGCAGTACAGTGCCTGGATTCCAACATTATCCGCTCCTCCAGAGAAATGACAAACTCTCAAGAGGTAAGAATATTAAACCTTTTTTTTTTTCTTTTTTTTTTTTTTGCCTAAATATGTTTATCCTGGAACAATATCACACAACTAATGAACACACAAAGCTATTGGTGTCATAGCAGAGGATTTCTTATTGTGCACTTTTAAAACTTTTAATCATGTGTTAAAGTCTGTATGACACAAGCTGAACTATCTCTTCCAGTCAGTATTGCATTTACAGAGTGACGAAGTTGCAAATTCCCATAATTCTGTTAGAAGAACCTCAGGTCTCCAAGGAGAAACTTTGCCTCCTGTGCAAGACTGCACCGCTGCACAAGTAAGATATTCCTTACATTTTTTTGCAACACTATATTATAGTTTTTTTTTTTCAGTTGCTAACATCCTTTTGTCTAGTCACATTTTCAAAACTCTAAACACAATTAGCACAGCAATCCATTAACACAATTCATGTCATTTTCACACAATATCAATTTACACATTTTAACTAGTATTTTGACAGAACAACTCGATTTTGAATCAGATTTGCTGAGTTTTGATAGAGTTATGTAGATAATGGCTTTTAGCATTTTGAAATGTAGAGTTTGTATTTATTTAACAAAATATGGTTTGGGGCAGAAAATTGTGTGCTGTAGGTGTGTTGCTGTGTTAAGAGTTTAGAAAAAAGTACTTTAAGTATTGGTAAACGCTTGTTAGCAATTGAAAAAAAAAAAAAAAAAAAATCTGTCAAGTTATGTCTGACCATGCCTCATTGGATAGCATAATATCATTAATATAAAACTTACAATGCCAATTTTCATTCAGTATATTCAAGTTCATTAATGGACATTCTTTCGGAAATTAAAGGCTTATTAAAAATGACTCTTTTTCACAAGGCAACTGACTGCAAAGTCTCCAAGAAAAAACAGCATAATGCTGCCAAGACAAAGGTTCAGTTGGACAAGCAAGGAAATCAGAAAGGTGAGGAGAGAGATTTATTTATGTTTGCATTTTTTTCTTTTTAAACATAAAGTCATGTTTTTGATGATCATACTTTTGTTCAGGTGTTGATTAATGTTAGGAATTTTCCCCATTCTTGCAAGTTCTGTAAAAACTCTTCAAAGATAAACTTTGCTGTGTCAACAACAGGATATATATCTACAGTACAGTTATATATAGCACAACAGAGGATAAAAAGACAAATTTATCAAACTGTTAATTCAAAATTAACAGTTCCTTACTAGGATAAACTATTAATAAACTAGGACAACGCTGTGGCTGGTTACCAGTTTTCATATTAAGTATGACATGTAGCCTTAATAAAAAAAATTCCAAAATAATATATGTGGAAATACTGCAATACTGATTTTTTTGATGGCCAAAACCGATATCTTGAGGGCAGGATGACCGATATATATATTATATTACACTATTTAATTTAAAGATAGTAAAAATATAATTGCTGAAATTAAATTTCTATTTTATTTTACATAATATTTACTAAATTAGATTATCTATATGCACTGGGAATTATATATATATATATATATATATATATATATATATATATATATATATATAAAATACGGTGGCCGAGAGAGCTCAACGCGCTGCAAATGAGAAAACATCTTCATCAGTTTGACAACACATGCGCTGCAAACTCCACAACACTTACAAATAGTGAAACGCGCTGCAAATAAAGAAAACATCTTCATCAGTTTGACAACATATGCGCTGCAAACTCCACAACACTTACAAATAGTGAAACGCGCTGCAAATAAAGAAAACATCTTCATCAGTTTGACAACATATGCGCTGCAAACTCCACAACACTTACAAATAGTGAAACGCGCTGCAAATAAAGAAAACATCTTCATCAGTTTGACAACACATGCGCTGCAAACTCCACAACACTTACAAATAGTGAAACGCGCTGCAAATAAAGAAAACATCTTCATCAGTTTGACAACACATATGCGCTGCAAACTCCACAACACTTACAAATGGTGAAACGCGCTGCAAATAAAGAAAACATCTTCATCAGTTTGACAACATATGCGCTGCAAACTCCACAACACTTACAAATAGTGAAACGCGCTGCAAATAAAGAAAACATCTTCATCAGTTTGACAACACATGCGCTGCAAACTCCACAACACTTACAAATAGTGAAACGCGCTGCAAATAAAGAAAACATCTTCATCAGTTTGACAACACATGCGCTGCAAACTCCACAACACTTACAAATGGTGAAACGCGCTGCAAATAAAGAAAACATCTTCATCAGTTTGACAACACATATGCGCTGCAAACTCCACAACACTTACAAATAGTGAAACGCGCTGCAAATAAAGAAAACATCTTCATCAGTTTGACAACACATGCGCTGCAAACTCCACAACACTTACAAATAGTGAAACGCGCTGCAAATAAAGAAAACATCTTCATCAGTTTGACAACACATGCGCTGCAAACTCCACAACACTTACAAATGGTGAAACGCGCTGCAAATAAAGAAAACATCTTCATCAGTTTGACAACACATGCGCTGCAAACTCCACAACACTTACAAATAGTGAAACGCGCTGCAAATAAAGAAAACATCTTCATCAGTTTGACAACACATGCGCTGCAAACTCCACAACACTTACAAATAGTGAAACGCGCTGCAAATAAAGAAAACATCTTCATCAGTTTGACAACACATGCGCTGCAAACTCCACAACACTTACAAATAGTGAAACGCGCTGCAAATAAAGAAAACATCTTCATCAGTTTGACAACACATGCGCTGCAAACTTCACAACACTTACAAATAGTGAAACGCGCTGCAAATAAAGAAAACATCTTCATCAGTTTGACAACACATATGCGCTGCAAACTCCACAACACTTACAAATGGTGAAACGCGCTGCAAATAAAGAAAACATCTTCATCAGTTTGACAACACATGCGCTGCAAACTCCACAACACTTACAAATAGTGAAACGCGCTGCAAATAAAGAAAACATCTTCATCAGTTTGACAACACATGCGCTGCAAACTCCACAACACTTACAAATAGTGAAACGCGCTGCAAATAAAGAAAACATCTTCATCAGTTTGACAACACATGCGCTGCAAACTCCACAACACTTACAAATGGTGAAACGCGCTGCAAATAAAGAAAACATCTTCATCAGTTTGACAACACATGCGCTGCAAACTCCACAACACTTACAAATAGTGAAACGCGCTGCAAATAAAGAAAACATCTTCATCAGTTTGACAACACATATGCGCTGCAAACTCCACAACACTTACAAATGGTGAAACGCGCTGCAAATAAAGAAAACATCTTCATCAGTTTGACAACACATATGCGCTGCAAACTCCACAACACTTACAAATAGTGAAACGCGCTGCAAATAAAGAAAACATCTTCATCAGTTTGACAACACACGCGCTGCAAACTCCACATGTTTTCTTTATTTGCAGCGCGTTTCACTATTTGTAAGTGTTGTGGAGTTTGCAGCGCATGTGTTGTCAAACTGATGAAGATGTTTTCTTTATTTGCAGCGCGTTTTTCTTTTTGTAAGTGTTGTGGAGTTTGCAGCGCATGTGTTGTCAAACTGATGAAGATGTTTTCTTTATTTGCAGCGCGTTTCACTATTTGTAAGTGTTGTGGAGTTTGCAGCGCATGTGTTGTCAAACTGATGAAGATGTTTTCTTTATTTGCAGCGCGTTTCACTATTTGTTAGTGTTGTGGAGTTTGCAGCGCGTGTGTTGTCAAACTGATGAAGATGTTTTCTTTATTTGCAGCGCGTTGAGCTCTCTCGGCCACCGTAATATACGATTATAAAATCATGTATAAGAAGATGACAGTCCCAATCATATTAATGTTTTGTCTTACTTTTTGAGCGCTTGCGCTGAAGCTATGATCATCAGCTCTGTGGGTTATTTACCTCAACGAAACACATACTTTATGAGAATAATCAGATATTTATACTTAATAAAATTAATAAGTTTTATCTGTACAAAATGACGCGAATGCACAAGTGAAGTTTGAACAAGTTATGCAATAAATGTTTAACTCAGTCGACGCGCTCTTACCACAACAACACGCTGAAACAACAACACAGAGAATTCACAACATTTTATTATAGTCGTGTTTTCGTTATAATGTTATATACAGTCCCAGCAGTTATTAATGTTGTGCATTGCTGTTTGGCTGCCAGTGGTGTGGACCCTTCGGAATGAAGCCAATAATTCCGCCGATCTAACTACTTTGGGATCAAATAAATTTGTAGTTCTGACGACTGCTGAAACGGCTAACAGCACCACATATCCCAGATATATTATAAACTTGTTGTGAACCTTCTGAGAGCGTTTCGTTGGACTTCCTCTGGTAGTTGTAGCTGCTGTCACCATAGACTTTAACAGGGCGCGCAGCTGTGACCGGTCCCAAATATGGCGGCGATAGAATACAGTGACGTCACATGAAACCTATTTTTTACAGTCTATGGTGGTGACCCTTCGCAAAGACCCGCCCCCCTTAGTTACTGTTGCTTTGTCCGACAAGCCATGGCGCTGTCACGCCACAGTCAGTGATAAATGCATCACGGAGCAAAGAGGACACTGACAACAGGTCGACAGACAAGACAGAGCAGGTTACTTATGATATTAAACAAAGTCCCAGCTTTAAAACTGTGTAGTTTTTTAAGAAATTCAAACAATAAAAACCGTTTTGTGGCTATTTAATAGTTCGTGACAATGGTCGTGATATATATATATATACCCGTGTGACAACATCAAAGTGTATAGTTATTACCTATTTTTTGTTACAAATAAGGTAATTTGTAAGGTAAGACATTTATTTTAAGATAATATGCAAATTTTGGCCTGTTAAACATTTTCTCTGTAAGTTTAAGAAAGACATTAATGTTTACATTACTGCCCTAATTACCTTTTTTTTCACTTGCAGTGCCCGAGATGTCCCCGTGTGTGCGCTCGCGCGACTGTGAAGAAGGTCTGTGCTGCGCGTTGTACTTGACTGGCAGGAGATGTCAGCGCGTGCCTGCTCTGGGCGAGGTCTGCCTGTTGCGTGGACGCGCCAAATTCCGCCGAAGACTGGACCGCTGCGACTGCGAGAAGAACCTGTACTGCCGTGCGCAACCTGATAGTCCTCGTGGACAGGGAGTGTGTTATCCTGATCCGAGGAGCTAAGAGGACTCTTTAATCACAGACATCTAAGGAATTGAATTCACGGGGCGTGAATTATTATTTAGTTCAGTAAATTCAGAGTATTTTTGAAGTAATCATTAAAGGGTAGTTCACCCAAAAATGAAAATAATGTAATTTATTACTCACCCTCATGCCGTTCCACACCCGTAAGACCTTCGTTCAACTTCGGAACAAGACCTTCGTTCAACTTCGGAACAAAAATTAAGATATTTTTGTTGAAATCCTATGGCTCAGTGAGGCTTCTATAGCCAGCAGTGACATTTCTTCTCTCAAGATCCGTTAATGTACTAAAAACATATTTAAATCAGTTCATGTGAGTACAGTGGTTCAATATTAATATTATAAAGTGATGAGAATTTTTTTGGTGCGCCAAAAAACAAAATAGCGACTTATATAGTGATGAACGTTTTCAAAACACTGCTTCAGGAAGCTTCGAAGTGTTATGATTCTTCTGTGTCAAATCATGATTCGAATGGCGTGTCAAACCGCCAAATTGCTGAAATCACGTGACTTTGGCGCCCCGAACCGCAGATTCGACGCGCTGATACATAATGCTTTGAAGCTTCCTGAAGCAGTGTTTTGAAATTGGCAATCACTATATAAATCGTTATTATTATTATTATTATTATTTTTTTGGCACACCAAAAATATTCTTGTTGCTTTATAATATTAATAGTGAACCACTGTACTCACATGAACTTATTTAAATATGTTTTTAGTACCTTTATGGATTGAAAAACATCTTAATTTGCATTCCGAAGATTAATGAAGGTCTTACGGGTGTACGGCATGAGGGCGAGTAATAAATGACAGAATTTTCATTTTTGGGTGAACTAACCCTTTAAGAGGTCATTATAAAATTACTAAATTACAGTCGAAAAAAGAGAAAAACGCAAACGCGCTGACAACAGAGCACATGGCTTTGGTTTTCTTTTCCTGTACCTTTAAATCTGTACAAACGTTTGAGGCGAGCGTCCTCTGTTGGGTGAATAAGTTTGCTGAGCCTTGTCTCCCGTATCTTTGAGATACCCCTCGCTGCAGACTGTAGCGCGGTGACGTCACGTATTTTGACGTCACGTATGTTACGTATTGCATGTCTTTAAAACGCATGCGCCATAACATGTTGACAGCGCATGCGTGTCATATGAGTTACGCGGTATTGTCACGTGTTTTGACGTCGTGTGTGACATTCCACGTCCTTAAAACGCATGCGAAAACTTGGCAGAAGTTAATATGTAAAAATGTTGAAAACGACAAAGAAATAATAAAAGAAAGAGCTTTATTGGCAAGTGTGCTTGCACACACAAGGAATTTTACTTGGTGCTGAAGCTTCCAGTTCACATATACAATACAAATACAACAAGAACATAGTAATAAAAATTCTAATAATAAAAATAAAAAAAACAGAGCGGCAAAACTGAGTACACATATCCATTGTTTTGAACATGCCATCTGAGGTAAAATTATATAATGAGGAATTACGGATGTGTGTGTCTATAGTATTTTATTTAAAAGGTTATTGCCACATTCTGTTGCACTTCACTGTGTATATTGCAATATTACTGTAAACATTAATGGCACCTTATATACTTATTTTAATAGTTCCTCTGTCATGGTTGTTTATTTTTGTGTACTATATTTTTGGTAAGTTTCTGTCGCTTTGGCAATACTGCATGTAAAACATTTATGCTAATGAAGTTAGAAGTTAAACTGACTACATAAAGTATATTTTCAGTCTCTACCAACTAAACCAAAAAAATAATCAAACTGATAACAGTGATAACTTTCTTTTATTTCAAAACAAAGCATATCTCTCTTTTACAATTATAATTACAGAATTATGAATTAATTACACATACAGATTATCACACATTATATTTTTTTATATTATGTATGTGTGCGGTATAATAAATATATACACAATATATAAATAATATACACTATAATATATATATATAAATATGTAATATTTATATGTAAATGATATAAATGATATATAAATACATACACATAAATTATATAATATATCTATATCTCTATATATCTATCTATCTATATATATCTCATACAATATATTATACCCGCACACAAAAGAAAGTTATCACTGTTATCAGTTTGATTATTTTTTTGGTTTAGTTGGTAGAGACTGAAAATATACTTTATCTAGTCAGTTTAACTTCTAACTACTTCATTAGCATAAATGTTTTACATGCAGTATTGCCAAAGCGACAGAAACTGTCCAAAAATATAGTACACAAAAATAAACTAAATAAACTTAAAATAAGTATATAAGGTGCCATTAACTTACGCGTATTACATACAAGACGATACGTCATTCTTTGCGCATGCGCGGTAACACATACGTGACGTCAAAATACGTGACGTCATCGCGCTACAGTCTGCAGCGAGGAATATTTGGTATCTTTTGCCAAATTTACACTGAAGTGCCATTTTATGTCTTTACACAGACTGTTTATTGCTGTTCAGAGGTGGCATAAATGCATTTACACAGCAATTACAAGTATATTTTGATACCTGTGTTGAGGTGAGTCAGACCTGACACCATTTAATCTTGCTTAAATATTAAGCAGGCGCAGAGCAGCTCAGTTCAGATGTCATGGAGCACTCACGGAATGAGCTGATGAACTGAATTAAACATAAGTAGGGTGACCACCCGTCCCGCGTAGCGCGTGCGCGCACAGCGTTTGAAGCCCAATTCATGCGTCCCGCAAATTGAGACCGTGTCACGCACAGGGGCGCCCCCAAGGGGTGGCCACGGCCACCCCTGCATAAACTCTGGCCACCCCTGTGGCCACCCTAGTATGATTTTGCATTGGGTACTATTAATTTAAATGCATAATGTACATTCACAAGTTCATGAAGTGAAAGAAAATAAAATGCCACCAAAAAGGATAGACTGACTGACGCCACCAGAGTAGCTGTTTCACTGCCACCAAGAGTCTAAATAGTAATGTCTACGGACCTGAATTTCAAATGTTATTTATACTGTGAAGAGGGTAGGTTAGGGGTGTGCGATTTATCATAATTGTTGTTTTAACGATGCACAATCGATCTGACATCCCTGTATGTGATGTTGTCTTGTAGATTAGACAAGTGTCGGTGCGCATTTAGAGTGCACTATTTCACTTTGCTAATAAATATCACATGAAGAGTGCCGTTTTTCTCCAGACATCAGCATAACAAATGTTATATAAATTTTATTAATGTTTACATTTTAGACATCATTGCCTGTTTCTGCACAATTTTGCCAACGAATATAGCTCAGATCAAATCCAGAGCATTAAATTGCGTCCCTGAGCAACAAATGCCGCTGTTTCTTTACTGAATGAATCAGCTTTTTAAACGAATAAGTTGAATCAATGAAAATTGGAAAAAATTGGAAAATTGTTTTACAAGTGACGACGAGGGAGCTTCAGTTGAACAACACTGAACTGCAGTCAGATGAGATGTTGTCAGACTATGTCAGTAAAATTCAGAAAAATGAACAGGTCCAATCAGCCGTTATTCTGTGCTCGCGGCGCGCACTCAAGAATTTCATGCGCAAATGCGCCGGCGCGCGCTGCATAATTACTTTATTATAGCTTAAATAAAGCCCAAAAGAATACGAGCAATGACCGTCATTGCTCTGTTGTAAGTTAAGTCATGAAATTACCACACATGCGATTAAAGCTGCCTCAAAACTGTGAATGCATGTATTTGTTAACATTCTGTTATCCAATTTGTTGGCCTTAAAACGTCTTAAAAATGCACATATGTACACCAGAGAAATCTAAATTTTCTCTGGGGAGCATGCCCCCGAACCCCCCTAGCAAATTATATTTTATGACCTTGGTAATTATGAAACCATAATGCAATCTGAATGCAAAATGTGTATTTCTACAAATGTGCACACGTTGGGACTAAAACGGTGTAGGTATGTGTATGCAAAGAAATGGGACCGAACGCGACTGAATGTAAATGTTTGTGTCCTCGTTATTTTATTAATAACTACCAATTGATTTTGCATGTATGTATATACATATAGGACATACATTTAGAAAAAAAAATACACATTGGTTGGCCTATTCATGAGCATACATCAGCAATTACACATGTTTAGGGGAATAGGGCATTATTAATATATCATGTAAGGTGGTATGTGCTTGAAATGAGTAAACCATTATCAGTGAGTCTGCCCATGGGGTGTGGGCAGGCAGTGTCCCACATTGTCCCTCAGAAACATAGCCCTTGTCCCCCCTTGGGCTTATTAGCAGGTGGTCACCCTAAACATAAGTTAGACATACATTGTGCAGTGTTGAATAGCCTCCATGACCAGCATTAGTGAGAAATGTACAAATCTACCCCACTCACTTATTTTTAATAAATTCCTACTCCAACATCATTCAGGAGTAGTCCTTACATCTTTACTATTTGAATAACCAGATTGTCAAAACTTTAAGGTTCTTAATGTAGTTTTGAATGCATCTTACTAAAAATGTATGTACATGCACAAAGAATTATGTTTTTAAGCATTGTTCAGAGCACACTTGATTAAGTTATTCAATAAAACCTGGCCAAAACAATTCAGTTTTTAAATCATCATTCATCTAAATGCAATGCAATGACAAACATGCATTTGCCGTAATAGGGCCAAGCAGGCTCTGGTAATTACGTTCAATGAGGTCATTTGAATTTGGCATTGAACGTTCACACAGCTAAGATTACATTTGTCAGCTGTCATTACTTATAAAGATATGAATAACATTATGCTGAATGACACTGCATTTAATAAGAAAGTCATCATTGTTATTTATGAAAGATTGCAGTGATTATTACAACTGATTTATACAGGCATGCACATTTTTTATATTCATGTGCCCCCATGTTCTTTAATCAAAAACATTAACTCCTCCTAACAACACCTTCTCTGATGGCATGTGCACCAGTGGGACAATAACCTCTTCCCCACAGTAACCAGACACAGACACACACACACGCGTCACAATCACAGCAATTACAAAATTACAACATAATCCAATCAATTCCTGGGGCCAGTTGCATAAACTTAGTCACTATATTAAGACTGTGTCTTAAGAACTAGTTTGACCAACTTGCAGTTAACCAAGGGGTAATCAATGTTATTTTTCCAATTACCCCAATCTACCTTTTTATGTAATGGACTTTAAAAAATTAGTACTACTCTTCAAGAAGAAAAGTGTCTTTACTTTTAAGACTAGTCTAAGTGGTTTATGCAACCGGACCCTGATGGATGAAATAATGACCCACCCTACATTTTGTTCCTTGTTCAAGACATTTTTTCCACTCAGACAGGTCACAATATAGTAGAGCCCCTAAGGAGACAAAGTAACCCAAAACAATAAAAAAAAAAAAAAAAGGGAAGTGAAAATTTTATATCAATGCTTTTGCATCCTCTTGCAAAAGTACTGCATTCCACTGAGAAACTTTACATTCCCTCGCAAAGCCACAAAAAAAAAAAAAAAAAATAATAAAAAAAAAAATAAAGAAAAAAGCATTTCCATCACAAAAGGTTTGCAACTGCAAGTTACTTGAGGGAACACACCAAGTTCATTGGTGGAACACTAAAGATTTGCAATTAAAAGCATTGAATTCTTCTTCATTTAATTTTTACCATTACTATGCCCTTTTGGGAGTTCTGTACAATAGGGGAAAAAGGGCATGTGCAATTTCAGTTTCATGTCAACTTTTAAAAAAGGCTTAAATGAATGGGTAGCCCAAAAAAAAAAAAAAAAAATCTAGCAAACCTCCTCCATTGGACCACCATTCATAGTGACCATGTCTATTTTTATACATATACACATGGTATATTCAAAATCTTAAGACACAATATAGACTTGTTGGAAGAACAGAGGTAAAAGTTACCTGGAGGGCATGTCTATTAACAAAAACTGCTGTGACCAGATTCAGTGAAGTACTGAACTCCCAACTAAATGTCTTCACTAAACTACTAGATTTGAGCTAGACCAGCAAGTTCATTATTAATCTTAAGCAACAAAACAGACAAATTTTAAGAATTAAAGAGAAACTGAATTAAACTGAATTCCCCTTTATTTTCAGGCTTTGATACAAATTAAAGGCCTACAAGACAATCTGCAAATGAAAACGAAACAGCGAAGGCAACTCATCAGACAAAGATGGACAACTGAAGGAGGTGGTGGTGGGGAGGAGGGAGGGAACTTGGATGGGAATGTTGTTAGCGGCAGGATTTAAGAAAGGGGGCACTGAGGGGTACTAGACTAGGGTTTGGGTGAATGTTAGTGGAAGGGGTGTTTACAATTGGCCACAGCTATCAATGACAATCTTGGCACTGGTCTTTCCACTAGTAGAACCGTAATTCTCCACCTTCTTGATGATGTCCAGGCCTTCCACAACCGCTCCGAAGACAACATGCTTGCCGTCCAGCCTGGTGGAAAGAAATCGTGGAGGAAAAGTCAGGACAGGACAAGACACTCCACAGCATGGATCCAGGAGTGTTTTAACACGTGGTCATTCACAATTCTTTTGCTCACCATGAAGTCTTCTCTGTGCAGATGAAGAACTGGGAACCATTGGTGTTGGGGCCTGCATTGGCCATGGACAGGATGCCACAGCCAGTGTGTTTCAGGGTAAAGTTCTCATCCTCAAACTTGTTGCCATAAATTGACTTGCCACCAGTTCCATTGTGGTTCGTGAAGTCACCTCCCTGTATCCAAAGGTCTCAAGATTAGAACAGAGTGTCAAAAAACTACTAAGATCACAGAAGGCTATTGGGACTTAATCTTTTATACCTGGCACATGAAGCCGGGGATGACACGATGGAAGGTGGATCCTTTGTAGCCATAGCCAGGCTGACCTGTGCACAACTGCCTGAAGTTCTCTGCAAGATGACAGACAGGTGATGAGTACTTTTATGATCACACACAAGGGAAAAGTACTAACAATAAAATAAATATAAATACCTGCAGTTCTGGGGACAACATCAGCTCTCAGCTGTTAAAGGAAAACATCACAAATTAACATTTAAAATGACTGCAGCAGCAATAAGGTGTTCAATTGAGTGACTACATCATGCAGCCAATTAAGCGAAATAGAAACAAGCTTGTGTGGAGACCGAGTGTCTCATCTTCATGCGACTGACAAACACCTCAGGTGCGTTCCATTCGACCGTAAGTGGACTGCGAAGTGGACTTTCGCCATCTTAAGTGAGATTCCATTCCGAAGGGAGCGAACTAGTGATCGACCGATGTATCGGTTTACCGATATTTTTCCCGATATTTAAGCATTTTTCCATAATCTGGTATCAGTTTTGTAATATCGGATTCGCCGATTTACGGCACCATCTTGTGGCCGTTTTGAGACTTCCTCCGTCTGAGGAGATCAGTCAATAACAACTCAGTGCACAGGTAAAGTATATGTTCTACTTGGTTTGCTTTAATTAATCAACTTTATTTAACATAACAGACATGCACAAATGAGATCTGAGACATAAATTCCTGATATAGTTAATTTATGCAGCTTGTTTCTAAACAATTGAGACAAACTCATTGAGTCACATAGTGTAATTCGTCATGTCCTGCCCCAATAAAGACGTAACTTTACATGAATTAAATAAAACAGACAAGAATGAGTGCATGTTGAAAATAAAAGCGCTGAATTTAATTCTCTATCTGTTGTATTTGCTCACCATTAGAAGAAAAAGTTCGTTCATATTGCTTAGCAACTGACGGATGATCAGGAGGCTTAAGCACGGCCACTGAATGAAACTTTTGACAAGATTATCTTGTTTAAACACCCTAGATTATATTATAATTTACTACATAATCATTTCGCTAATACACAAATATAGCCTACCGCTTTGTGGAAATGAATTATTTATTATCTCCATGCGCGATCGCGGTTGATTAAGTTATAGTCAAACAGCACTTTGTCAGTTGGCATTTCATGATTTAACGTTACATTAAATTTAGATCATAAAATGCCAACTGACAAGTGCTGTTTAACTTTATTAGATTATATAATCATTTGATTTACTACATAACCATTATTTAGTTAATAAATCTAAATAAATGCAGCTCTGTGGAAATTATTTAGTATCTCCACACGCGATCGCGGTTGAGTAGCCCAATTTATAATTTTGTGTAAATGCATAGATAAGTTACAGCACTTTGTCAGAAAGCATTTCATGATCTAGACCGACAAAACATAATTAATAACACTAGTTGGAAAATGCAATGATGTATGCTGTTTTGTTTGTTACTTTCCTGACAATGTTATATATTCCAGCTAATATTATTCAGTAAAGGTTTTTTTTTTTTTGTATGCATGGAGGGAGTGATTGTTATAAATAAAATGGTTTGTTCAGCTCATTTGTGTTGTAATAATTGTCAAAAACAGAAGTATAACTGTAAATAAATATTGGTTCTGCATATCGGTTATCGGGTACATAAACATGCAAAAAAAAATCAATATCGGTCGATCACTAGAGCGAACATGTTCCGTTTAGGGCTGCTCCCTAATAGTCGACTAACCGTTAGTCAACTTGAAGAGGCTTGGTCGACCAAGATTTTATTAATCAGTTAGTCGCAGAAAAAAAAAAAAAGGAAGTGGCGAGGTCACGCAGTCCTAGAGGCACAGATCATTAACTGCAGGAAATCCAAACATTCACCTATCATTTATCGACCTCAAATATGGCTTATCACTTGAAACATGTAAGTCGCAACCTTTGTCCATTCTCTTTAATGTTTGCCTATAGATAAATGTGCGCTATTATTTGGCGCATATCCAAGTGTTTGTGTGGAGAGCGTGTTTACTGCATGACATGGAGGCGCTGGTGTGATCACTGCACTTAACTTAAAATACTCCGTCATTTTTGGTCATAGATAAGAATGCAAAATGTAAAGGGTCTCGGTGAACTTGAGCTCGTAACAAGCATGAACCAAAACTCATCGTATAGGCTGCTTTCCTCACAGACACAAGAAATATATCTATAGCTTGGAATGTCTACTTTTAAACAAGCCAATTCAAATGTAAAATAAATATTCTCAGATTATGTAATCCATATGAAACTTGGAGATGAGTCAGCATTGTTGACTTAATCTCTGCATCTGAAAACACAGAAAACAAATTATTAAAATGTTTAGACAGTCTCCTTGCTGTTTTTTCACGACACATTCATAATCATTACGTTTGCCGGTGTGCTGTGGCAAGCTTTATGCATGTGTTTGAGCACTGATTAGGCTATGTATACATAAGATTAAAGGTACATTATTATGATTTATGGCTTATTAATATAAATGCGCGATTAGTCGACTAATGGCTTAAATGAACGACTACTGGTCTACTAGAAAAATCTTTAGTCGAGGGCAGCCCTAGTTCCGTTCGAAGGGCACTGCGAACGGCATAGGGAATAAGGGAACATCGATACATCACAGGAAGGAGAGAGGTAAAATTACCCAACTGTCATTGCGCACCACGTCACCATTCAGAACTACGACGAAGCAGAGCCGTTGAAAGAGAAATACACGTGCGTGAGCGCGCGAGATTAAACGGCTAAATTAGTGTGAAGAGAAAACGCAATCAGGATGAGTGACGTGGAGTTGGTGAAAAAGATGCTGCGAGCTGTTCTTCAGAGCAGTAAGCACGGTGTGGCCATGGCCCGCCTGCAGGGAGATTACCGAGCTCTGACAGGAGAGATGATTCCCTACCGGAAGTTCGGCCATGCCAATCTAGAGAGCTTTCTGCGCAGCATTCCTGGTGTGGTGCGGCTTGAACGCTCCAGTGCTGGGGAGGTCATGTGTTTTGCTGGTGTGTGTGAGGAGACTGCACACATTGCACAGCTGGTCGCCCGGCAGAAGAATGTGAAGAAGTCCGGCTGCTCTAAATTGCTGAACTTCCAAATGAGAGCAAAGTCTTCCTCTTTGTTTTCATATAACGTCAAACCTCGCTTGTCTCTGCGGCAACCGGGACACATGACTCATCCCGCTCGAGGCACCGCATCCAAATCTAGTTTTTACCCTAACCAGTGCCAGCTTTACAGCACCGGCCTCCCCTCCTCCCGGGCTCCTTCCCGGCAACAGAACTGGAAATCACCAGGGTTAGGGGGGGACTACATTTGTACCCAGCAAGATCAATACAGAAATAAAGACTCAACCTTATAAGACCAGTGGGACACCAGCTCAGCAAAAGCCAGTAAACTGTGCTGATGTTGTGGTGGTTCAGGGTCGAATCAAACAGCTTTTGCAGAAGTACAGCAGTGGAGTCTGGCTGTCTAAAATCCCTCAGCTCTATAGAGATATGTTCCAGGAAGAGCTCCACATGCACAAAGAAGTGGAGACGTGGACGCACATCTGCACTGTTGAAAAGCCAGGCAGCAATAACATAGTGGACCGCCTGGTGTATCCAGTCTTGGACCCTGCCCCAAAACCAAGCACTGTGCCTGCTGTTGATCCATGCAAGCAGTCTCCTAACACTGCGTCTTGGAAACAGTCAACACCTGCCCAGCAAACTACCCGCATCCTCAGAACTCTTGCCATTAACATTCCTTCTTCAACCCAGAAATCCCAAACACTCTTGAGCCCAACATCGCCCAACTCCACCATGATGGATTTTACTCTCCCCGAAACACCCAAAGCTCAGCCCAACGCACTCATCACCCCTCCCTCCACCCCGCCCTCTCACCAGCCTCTGACCCCAGAGATCAAGCAGAAGCTGCGGCAGCTGCTCAATAAATACAGCCAGGGCCTGTGGGCTCATGCACTTCCACAGCTTTTCCAGGAGGCCTTTGGGTGCGAGTTTCCGCAGTATGTGTTGGAGGATCTGTCTTTGTTGGCAGATACGTGTATGGTTGAATACCCCATGCCGGACAATCGAAAGAGAGCCATACTGTACACACTACCATGCCAGGTGCAGACGCAGCCCCGTCCTCGCCCACCACCACTGGTTATGCTCTGTGCCAGCAATCCACATGTGCCTCCTCTGATTATCCCAGCGACAGAGTTTCTATCTGTTTTGGTGATGGAGGTCAGCAGCACCAACAATGTTGTTCTCAGGTTTGTGGGGGATGGATACTCTAAAGCTCTGGAGGTGATGGAGGAGGCCATGCTTCAATTCTAGAATACAGTTGGAGCTGAACTTCGTCTTCTCTCCCCAAAAATTGGACAGCTGGTGGCGGTTGCTATGGAGGAAGATGCAGTACTGAGAGCTCAGGTCCACCAGGTCACAGAGGACAACGTGAAGGTGTACTGTGTGGATCATGGGTTCTTTGAGGTGGTCAGCAGGAAGAAGATACTCCAGCTGAGGGATCAATTCCTGACTCTTCCCTTCCAGGGAACCACATGCCAACTTGCAGGTCTAGAGCCATTCAGTACAGATGCGGTAGTTCTGAAGACTCTGGAGTCATTAGCTGTTGGTCGTACGTTATTGGCTGAGATTGTGGAGCGAGAGGACACACCGCTTATTGTGCTGTATGACACTTCTCAGAACGATGATGTCAATGTGAACGCTTTATGCTTGAAAGCCCTGCAGGATAAGTCCATGGAGAATCCTCTACAGGTGAACAGCGTGTACACAAACGTGTGTGTGACAAATGTGTGCTCTGATGGCAGTATTTACTGTCAGCTGCCTTCTCGAGGCCAGGCCAAACTCAAAGACATCATGGACAAGATTGAGTCACATTTCATCTCTCAGTTAACATGGGAGCTGTTGGTGTCCAAACCATTCTGCGGGAAAGTGTGTCTAGCTAAATACAAGGGCAAATGGGCGAGAGCAGAGATCATTAACCTTCATGGCAGCCAAGTGTTGGACATCTTGTTTTTGGATCTTGGACTTCCTGCTTCTCTGGAGGTCAGTGAGCTCAGAGAGATCCCACCAATCTACCTCAGAGAGCTCATCACCATTCCACCTCAGGCTATAAAGTGCCTGCTGGAGGACGTGAATGCAGATGGGAGTGTTTGGCCTCCTGAAGCTGTTCTGTGGTTGAGAGAGACAGTCCTCAGCAAAGCCCCCAGCTGCATGAAGATAATCAAGCTTGATGAGACCAGGACTGTGCATGTCTACCTCTTCAGTGGCAGTGGAGCTCATGACCTTCAGAGCAGCATTAACCACCAGCTAGCCTCATGTCCATTCTGGCAACGGGGTGCCTACTTCAGCAAGATCGCCAGGGTTTTCGAAACTATCCTGCCAATGGCAGGGGACAACCCCCATACATCTCCTACACAGTCTACTGCCCGCACACTGCCCCCTCAGATGGACTTGCCGCTTGTTGGGCAAAACATGGATGTGTTTGTGTCGGTTGCATGCCACCCTGGGCACTTTGTGCTGCAGCCGTGGCAGGAGCTGTACAAGCTAGTGGTGCTGATGGGAGAGATGATCCTGTTCTACAACAAACAGGAAGTAACCCAAGTCAACATCCAGAAAAATAACGTCTACGCTGCCAAGATTGACAACAATTGGCATCGTGTTTTGGTAAAGAGTGTCCTGACCAATGGCTTAGTCTCTGTGTACGAACTGGATTATGGGAAGTACGAGTTGATCAACTATTCCCAGCTCAAACCACTCATCGATGAGTTCAGGCAGCTGCCATTCCAGGGCGTTTTTGCTCAGCTGGCTGGTGTCAAGCAAGGGGTCTGGTGTGAGGAAGCTTCTATGGTGTTCCGTAACCATGTTGAGAAAAAGCCGCTGGTGGCTCAAATCGAGTCAGTTGAGGAGGGGGAATGGCCCTGGGAGCGCAAAATCTCTGTCTACCTTGTGGACACCCACAAGAGGACAATGACATCTGGATCCACAACATTATGGTGGAGTTTTTAGATGAGATCAGCAGAGCTGCTTGAGACTGTTTCGACTACCTTTTCCCAGAACCATGCTGAAACCTTGAGCCTGAAGAAATCTAGCTCTAGAATTCAAGAGTGTGTTTGGTGGGCTCATTTTATTTAATTGTTCACAAATTGTTTCAGTTATCGTTCCGAGCGCCATGGGAAAGGGATTTCTTTACCTGTTTTTGCTGTTATGATAAATAATAATATTAACCAAATTAACTTGTTATTGCCTGAACAGCTTCCCTTTCTGTGTCTTTACAATAGGGCCATTTGTCTTTTGATTTATTTATGTTTTTGTGTGAGACACTACTGCTTGTATTGTTAAAACTCTTGATTTTGCACTTTGGTTTGTTTGCTGTGGTCTTACTGTGTGTTTTCAGAAAAGAAAATGGCCTAGCTGTAAAAACATTTGTATTTAGGTTCTCATGTTTGTTTTATTTCCAAGTTAACATTTGGTTTGAGCCATTAAATGAAAAGACAACACGAAAAAAAAAAAAAAAAAAAAAAAAAAAAAAAAAAGCCGTTGAAAGAGTTTAACGGCTCTCTGGTTTTGAGTATTTATACATTTTATACGAACGAAAGTATGAATGGTTATGGCGATGAGTGTTACATTTGTATGTTTTATTGTATGAATAGGCATGAAAAAGTAAGTGTTGAAAAGCAGCTAAGGCTCTATCATTTATTTTATTTTATTTAAATGTTACCTCAGGAGTGTTTATGCGTGGAAAAGAAAGCGCATGAGACCATGGATTAAGAATGCATTTATACAGTTAACCAAATGAGAATTTATTTTCATATGGTATGACAGTTACAGCTTCAAATCTGTTAAGAGTCGATTTTAAATTCGAAAGTAAATTAAAATATCTATTTATTTATGTCATCAATCTCCGCGACACTGTCGACTTTCTTTGATGACGTTTGCAGGGCGTTCCAAATGAACGATTATTGTCAGCGTAGTCCACTTCAACTGATATACCGTGCTCAGGGAGTAGGGAGCAGTGAACACTGCGTAGGGACCCTGTCGAATGGAACGCAGCTCTCCACTTAAACCGCGACAATGCGGAAGACAAAATTATCTGGGCTTTCAAGGCAGTGCAGCACATTATACAGTTTTGCTCGCACAAAATGTAGTGACGGTAGACTCACTTTGAGTGCTCATAAGAAATCTTGACCACGCGCGTCTGTAACATTTTCCGAGTTTTACTAGACTAAAACTAAAATGGCCGCTCAGAAAGTATACATTTACTAGCGCAAGTAATGCAGTGTTAAACACTTTTTTAAATACCCCCTCCTCCAAATTAACATTAATTAGTCAAATTAAAAGTACAACTACATTTGAAATAAAAACCCCACACCCATAATTAAAGGAGTCTAGCGGCTAGTGTATGGAAATCTCAGCCTGGGCTGCGAGAACGGTCCCCTCCCATCCCCCTCCACACACCCCGGCGAACTTTCCAGAACATCTTTCCACAGAGATTGCTGGATGCGATTTGAGCATCCGGCATATATTTGATACATATATATTAAAATAAATAAGCGCTGACTTGTTTTGTCGCAATTGTTTGAGTTTCTGTGTGGCATGAAGCTGAAGTTTGGACACCGCAAAATAAAGTCGCCTTCAGGGAATCCGGGTTAAACAAAAGATCTGTGGCCCATTCATTCAATGCGTACTACTGCATGATACATTTCTGCATTCTCCCCAAAGCAAGCGCTGGAACCGCAAAGTCTTTGTCTATTCTGTGGTAAAGTAAACTCTTCATATGAGACAAGTTATTCTGTCAGTAAACTTTATTGGCAGCATTCAAGAAAGCGTGCTGTAGGTGAAGTAACGTTACCAAGTAGGGTTAACGCGGCCTAGTGCGGCGCGTGCTTAGTATTAGGTTTCAGCTTTACTTGCAAAGCAGGTTTTGCCGATAACTTACCTATAACAATAACAGCAGTTTTATGCAAATACCTCAAAGCGTCACTATGGAAATGAACAATTTATAGTCCGACTGATGAAATTAACATTAAAACCCTACATACTGCCAGATTAACAACATCACTGTTGCTCGTTGCACAATGCTGCAAAATTGTACACAGGATTAACGTTAGATATAAATCAAGCAATCTGTTTTGGCCGGGAGTATTTATAGCACCGTTAGGCTAAAGGTTATACATTTGTTTGCCATGTAATTGCACAAACAGGTTAAGCATGACTAAATCACGAGATTTGTCTAGCAGAAATGCAAAACACTTAAACGGTAACTTACAAGGATATTTAAGTTCTGCAGCACAGCAGGGTTTAGGTACACATAACATAAGGTAGCCTAGCGCATGCAGCTATCGATGAGACCCGCTCAAGAAAGGCGTTTGCACGACTTGCAGGAAAAACGTCAGTGAGTTGTTCCTTGCAATAAGACGGTGAATAAAAATATTATGTGAAGCTTTACCTCCATAATCACTCTTCCAAGTGGTTGGCCGCTTGCGCTGATATCGAAGAAAACTCTAGGCCTTGCCATGGCTTTAAATTATTTTGCGCTTAGATGATGCTGGGCTGAAGCGCCTTAACAGTGTGTCACTGACTGCCTTGGAGTGGAGGAAAGACCAGATGAAGGCCGCCAAGCTATATTATTACAGGGGAGGGGCGTCATGAAGCTGCAACTGTCCAATAAGAGCGTGTCGATGCTTTGAAAGACACAAATATGAACCAATGAAAAATCTTTATTGAGAATTTGCAATCGACATGCGCTTTTGGGCATGCGGCAGTAAGTCGTGTATATTGCTGTTAACATGAAATGCGTCCAATTTTGGCTTGGTGATACTTTAAAATAGGGGTGCAAAACTCAGTCCTGCAGTGTTTAGTTTCAACACGCATACCTAGGTTTCAAATAAGCCTGAATTACTAATTATCTGGATCAAGTGCGTTTAGTTAGGGTTGAAGCTAAACTCTGCAAGGGCTGTGGCCCCCCAGGAACTGAGGAACTTTTTTTTTTTTTTTTTAAACACACACACACACACACACACACACACACACACACACACACACACACACACACACACACACACACACACACACACACACACACACACACACACACACACACACACACACACACACACAAACAAACAAACAATACACCATTTGGATGTCCTGTAAGAGCACATTCAGTGCTTTTCAGAGATTCCAAACGTTTGAAAGTTTCATAATGACAACTCCCTCTCATTGGTCTTTAACTGACATTAATTTAGTGATCAAATTTAACACTTCAACATATCAGGAAAACGTTTTGGGGTTTCAAATCAAAATATGACTTTGTCACAAAACAGGACGTCAGCTTCATACATGTCCACTGTAGAGGACACCAGGACTTTTGGGAGACACAAGTGAATAGGGAAATAAATTATATATCAATAGTCCTATGAAATATTAGATATTATGATAATCTTGCCAATTATTACTCACATTATTATACTTTTTTCACTACATGTCACCCCAAGAACACAATATGCAAGTTATTTAGTTACAAGAAGATCTAGTTTTATTTATATAATGCCTTTCCATAGCTCAAGGTCACTTTACATTGTGCTATAGAATACATTTGCACACCCACATAAACAATAAAAGCCACATAAGGCAGCATATAGCCACATTATCCAAAATACATATTAAATAGATGTTTTTAGCTGAGTCTTGAAGGTAGACAAAGATGATATATTACAAAGTGTAAGGGGTAATGAATTCCACAATTTAGGAGCATATATACAGTTACATTGTATATAATGGGAAAACCCGCTTATAATCATCTTTGTACAAAGTTTGGTATAGAAAATACTGAAACCTAAAAATGTATTTAAAAAAAAATCCCATTGTTTTTCCTTATTCATGAATTTTTATTTATTTTAAAAATTGAGTCCTGGTGTCCACTACAGAGGACATAGCATAACTTATGAATAAAATATTTTTCTCCATTTTTTTTTCTTATACTCTAAACAATGTAATAACATGAAAAAAATACTAAATTCACAAAACTTAGAGACAGAGAGTATTTTGTCATTGATTTTAGTTAACCCTTGGGTGCTGTTCGGGGTCTTTTTGACCCAAAATGACATTTGCTGAAATAATAATAAAAAACGTTTGTCTTTGTCCAAATGGGACAAAAATGAGACTTTGTACAGTTGTCAACACTTTCAAGATCTACAAATAAAAAAATAAATTGGGATGATATGTTTTCACGTTAGTGTGGAAAAAAAAAAAGTCGCAATCATTAGAAAATGGACAAAATTCATCCTCAAAATCAGAAACAATGCAGAACACACATAGACAGAAATGAAGTGGCACATTAAAACATCCACAATGCAAAATGATCATGCTCACACGCACACACACACACACACAGAATCCACGCTTTATCTGCTCATTTGTTATTGCTGTTCCGTTCATTGCGTTTTGATGTTCACGTCGTGTATTTGTACTCAGTATGTAATATATGTCCATTTCTGTTGTTTATTTAGTAACTGAAGTGTAGATTAAATTAGTAGAATTATATGAAAAGCAGATGTTTGAAACAAATAATAAACTCTAAAGACTCCAACTTTTCTCTTTGTAACATCTTGTTCAGGTTTGATTCTAATTATAATGTAATTATTGAAAAACAGATTTTTTTTTCAGTACAAAAAAAAATGCTAAACTTTGACAAAAAGTAATTTTTATTGTTATAATTGTGATTTTATAATATGTAGATATGAATCCAACTGGAAAAACTGTTAAACAGTGGAGCTCTGCAGCCATCTACTGGTTAAAGTGATAATTGTTTTACTTTTTAAAGCTGTTTTTGTATAAAAACCCATATTTAAAAATGTTTTTTTATATAAATTTAAAAAATAACAAATCCTCCAAAAACTGCACAAATGTGGAGTTAACACTAATAAACTACATTTGTTAAAAAAAAAAAAAAAAGGTTTCATAAAGGTTAATATTAATAAATAAAAACATAATAAATCTTGTTCGGTGAAACCATGGATCTAGAACAGCCTTCTTCATCCTTTTTGAATTTAAAGCCCCCCACTGTCCAACACAATATTAAAAGGCTGAGGCCCCCTAGTGGGTTCTTGCCCCCTGGTTGAGATCCACTGATCTAGACTCCATTAGCATGTGTTGTGTCATCCTCAAAAAAAGTTCATGCCATCTTGCATAACACACAATCCAGTTTTTGTAACTAGTAATAAATGAATAACTTCAGGAATTTGAGAAGATTATGAGTTTATTGTATGAAGCTAACCCGTTACAAGAACAATCTGATTCCTCAAAAAACAAAATAAATAAAATAATTTGCTTTCTTTTTGAAAAAGCCAAAAAGATGTAACCGGTTTCTATTTAAAAGAGTGACCGCAAACAGGTGTAATTATGTCTGTCTTGCCATATTAAATGTTCCTGCTGCTGGGTTGGGCTGTATGGCACAAGTTATCATATGGCTAGGATGGTTATGAATGGATTTTTGTCTGCATCAGGCTGCATCAATGATTAGCCAAGTGTGCAGAGTATACAATGCAATCTATAGATGATACTGGACGAGAACAGAGGCACATACTGTACATGTAAATGTGCCGCAAAGAATTTTCCACAATGTCCTGATTTTGACATCAAGCCTTTCCTCCCCTGAATAAAGTAATTTTTACATAAATACAATCATACAACTGCAACACCCACTTGAGAGAACCAACTGTTTTTTTCTTCTTGCCAGAAAACAGTGCAAAGGTACAGATAAAGTGTCATTTTTGCCACTTACTTTACAATCTTGTCCACCAATGAAATACGGCAAATGTATGTGCCAAAATTCTCATTCTAACAAAATAAAAAACAAAAGAAAACACAAACATACAAATTAAAGCCATATAGCCATTGAAAGTTGGGATGCAAGTAGCATACAGAATTCATGACAACCCTACATGAATTTATTTTCTGTGGTTTATTATATTTTGGTATTGTTGAACTGGGCAACAAGGGTAAAAAAGACTGAACTGAAAATTGTGGATACATGATACTGAACACAGGATAAACTGTATTACTATTATTTATGGGATGAATAAAATGGTTTGGTGTAGTGTATTTGGTTGCCGGGATGAATGGGGTGTTTGTGAGTTTTTGTTTTCTTTGTTGATTGGAGGACAGATTTAGATGTGGTCTTTGAAGGCGTCCAGGTTAAAGGCAGTGTCGAGGAAACGCTTCAGCTCCAGAAGATGGGTGTTCTTGTTGCCAGTGGCCGGGGCAGCGGCAGGCTCACGGCCAGCATACCTGTGCACAGAAAGACAGAGTGAGGATTTGTGAGAATCTGTGAGAGTACCTGCAGTGTCACAGCTCTCTATGAGAAGACGAGAGTTTACCAGACAGGCTTGGCACGATTGATGGTGGTGCGCATGCGGGGCTTGACGTAGTCATAGTATCCCTGGTTCTTATGCTCCTCTTGACACCAGACTAGGTCAGCATTGGGATATTTGTCAGTCTCTGCCTTCACCAGGTCAAATGGGAAAGGAGAGAGCTGGGGAAGAGCAAAAGCATGAATCAGTCCACCGTTTACAATATATATAGGCCATTACTGAGAGAACCCAAGCAAGGATTGTTGAGTTTCTACTGAATACGTCGGTACCTGCTCAATGCGAGTGATAGCCACAGAGTTCTCCATGTTACGTGCTTTGCGTTCACGTGTAAGCTCATAATAGATTTTTCCTGTACAGAAGACAATGCGCTTGACCTCTGAGGGGTTTTGAGCTGCGAGTCCATCATCTGGGATCACACGCTGGAAATAAGTGCCTGTAGAGACACGCATGCATAATGACGTTTATTAGAATGATAACAGGAGAGATCTCACATCCAATACAGACACTCCAACAACCTTTATTGACAATCAAATGGCCCTGTTCTGAACCCTCCTTTAGCTTCCCCTGTACTACTGTTATATCTAAGTGCGGGAGATGCTCTCTTTTCTCCATTATGACTTGCCAGCGAGTATTAAAGGGGAATATATGTTTTGTTCCAACATCCAGATTTAATTCTTGTAATTTGTTAAGCACTGATCCCATTCCAATTGCCTTTTGTTTTTAGTGTATGTATTTAAAGCTGTTTTCAGGCCTGTAAAGGGTATAGAACATTTTACTGGTTCTTTTGATAATGCTTCTTTGGCAACATTGTCTGCTTGCTCATTACCAGAGATTCCTGAGCGGCCAGGTACCCAGAAGAAAATAATAATAAAATGCTGTGATTCAAGAGATGACAATAAAATCTTAACAGTGGTTGGGTGATCACTTTTTATAGATTCCAATGCTTCAAAACATGATTTTGAATCAGTTATTATTAAAAAATTCTGTTGTGAAAAGTTTCAATGAACTCCAATGCCAATAATAGAGCATTTGCCTCTGCAGTGAAGATTGAACTCTGGTTAGGGATATGTGTACCCTGACATAGTTGATTAGTTGCAAAAGCTGCTGCCACTTGATTTCCAGATTTAGATCCATCTCTATATACTGGGGTCTGCTGTGGGAATGTTTCTCTTATGTCAAGAAATTGTTGCTGATATTCATTCGGATGAGTTTTTGATTTTTGGTTTCTTGCTAAACCCAGATGAATTTTAGGTTTCTTAAGATTCCATGGAGAAATTCAGCAAAAATGCGTCTGTTCCAAAATGTTTAAATCTTAAACATTTTAGATTTTTTTTTATTTTCCAGGTGGCTTTTGAGTTCAGTGGCTCTAAACGATCTGATCGCAAACAGAGAAGCAAAATTTGGTTAAAGGGTAAGAATAAAATTTTTCACCTACAGGGTTACATGTGCTTGCACCATTACAGATGCTCAGTGTAATAAACTCCTGACTCCCAAGATCATCTACTGCATGAAGTAAATTACGTTAATGATGAAATTTTGCGTGTTTATTTGCATTTTATTATTTCAACACGTTAAGAATTTTGAATTAATCACATGAGTTAACGTTGACAGCCCTAATGAATCCTAGTGCGCACAGAATTATCAGTTTACTGAGTGCAGAATAAGGAATCCTTTTTAATAATAGGTTTACAGAATCAAGTTGCTATCTACAGAATAAATTTGTTTATTTTACAGGTTTATTTTTATCTAGTTACTTTTTAAATGATTTACTTCTTAATTAATTAATTAAATATTATGTAAAATAAATAGAAATTTAATTGTGGAAATTACAAACTTTATATAGACTCTTTAAATTAGCATGATATATAGGCTTTCCTATTGGCCATTGGCCACTCTGCTCTCCAAGATATCACTTATAAAAAAAAAAAATCCATATTGGCAGACCACTAATGAAAACTTTCCTTCTCATGTGTTTAAGCCATCAACCCAAAGTGGCACAACTGTTCTCTCTAAAATCTTCCCCCTAAAATCGACAGTGAGAAAGAAACAGTTTCTGACCTGGTAGCATCTGGTCAAAGCTAGACTTTGCCTCCGGATGACGCAGCAGAGATTTGGGGGTGAAGATAATAAGCTAAAAATAAATAAATAAATCAGTTCATCAAATGCATTATTGGTGTTTAAATGAATGATTAGAATTTTTAACTATTGAACTTTCAGATGCTCTCAGACAGCTGAACTCACAGGTTTCCTGAAAGGAAGAAGGATCTGCCTCCTCATCACATGGAAATAGTTGGCAGGATTTGAACAGTTTACGACAATCCAGTTGCAGTCATACAGCTGACGCACCTCAAAGTCATCAGTGATTTTCTGCAGTCGAAATTAAAGGTACATATCGATATATTCTCTCTGGGAACGGCTATGAAATCTTTGCTTATACCAACACCATATGAATGTTTATAGACATGTTAGGTAGCCAGTCTTACAGGGTTAAAGTCGGGGTCGTCATTGCACATCTGCAGGAAGCGCTCTGGACGGGCAGACGAGTGCTCTGGACCCTGTGAAGGAACAAAATGAAAGAAAATCTTCAAATCCTTTACAGCCAGCTCACACAGGTGAGTGTGTGCAAAAGTGGAGCATGGAGATATGAATTGTGGGTAATATAGCCATACCATCCCCTCCATGCCATGTGGCAGCAGTAAGACAATGCCATTCTGGCGGACCCATTTAGCTTGGCCAGGGCAGATGAACTGGTCTATTATACACTGAGCTGTGTTATGGAAGTCTCCAAACTGGGCCTCCCACAGAACCAGAGCATTGGGACTGGCCATGGCAAAGCCCAACTCAAAGCCTAAGAAAAAGTCACACAGAATGAAAGAAAACAAGTTTCTATGAGCATCCTCAACCTTTCATTTAAATGCAGAGATAATTTAACATGCACTCTGAGTGTCTGAATACCTAGAACTCCATACTCAGACAGAGAGCTGTTGCAGACAGTGTACGGGGCTTGGTTAGGGGATATGTGGTTCATGGGGATGCAAATCCTCTTGTCCACATTTTGATCATGGAGAACATGATGACGGTGACTGGAAATGCAACAAACAACAGGTCAGTAACCTCCTACACTGAGTTGGAATCCAAAATAATGCTAAAACAAAAGTTTATCAAACAGAAAAATGTACAGTTACTACCCAACTAAATTTAATAATTACATTTTTCTGGTAATTCTGACATTTTGAATGATTTTGAAAATTGAATATTGAATGATTATGAATGTTGTTTATACCTGAAGGTTCCTCTCTCCACATCTTGGCCACTGAGACGCACATGGATGCCCTCCTTGAGCAGAGAGCCAAAGGCCATGTACTCTCCCAGAGCCCAGTCCACCATCCTGTTCTTGATCATGTCACCACGGCCCTTCAGAATACGACTCAGACCTGTACACAAAGGGAAGATGAGCATTATTGTACAAACCCGATTCCAAAAAAGTTGGGACACTGTACAAATTGTGAATAAAAACAGAATGCAATGATGTGGAAGTTTCAAATTTCAATATTTCATTCAGAATATAACATAGATGACATATCAAATGTTTAAACTGAGAAAATGTATAATTTTAAGGGAAAAATAAGTTGATTTTAAATTTCATGGCATCAACACATCTCAAAAAAGTTGGGACTAGGCCATGTTTACCACTGTGTGGCATCCCCTCTTCTTTTTGTAACAGTCTGCAAACGTCTGGGGACTGAGGAGACAAGTTGCTCAAGTTTAGGAATAGGAATGTTGTCCCATTCTTGTCTAATACAGGCTTCTAGTAGCTCAACTGTCTTAGGTCTTCTTTGTTGCATCTTCCTCTTTATGATGCGCCAAATGTTTTCTATGGGTGAAAGATCTGGACTGCAGGCTGGCCATTTTTCAGTAACCGGATCCTTCTATGCAGCCATGATGTTGTAATTGATGCAGTATGTGGTCTGGCATTGTCATGTTGGAAAATGCAAGGTCTTCCCTGAAAGAGACGACGTCTGGATTGGAGCATATGTTGTTCTAGAAGGATATACCTTTCAGCATTGATGGTGCCTTTCCAGATGTGTAAGCTGCCCATGCCACACACACTTATGCAACCCCAATACCATCAGAGATGCAGGCTTCTGAACTGAGCGCTTGGGTTGTCCTTGTCCTCTTTAGTCCGGATGACATGGCGTCCCAGTTTTCCAAAAAGAACTTCAAATTTTGATTCGTCTGACCACAGAACAGTTTTCCACTTTGCCATAGTCCATTTTAAATGAGCCTTGGCCCAGAGAAAATGCCTGCGCCTCTGGATCTGGATCAATGTTTTCTGGAAGTATTCCTGAGCCCATGTTGTGATTTCCATAACAGTAGCATTCCTGTATGTGATGCAGTGCCGTCTGAGGGCCCGAAGATCATGGGCATCCAGTATGGTTTTCCGGCCTTGACCCTTACTCACAGAGTTTGTTCCAGATTCTCTAAATCTTTGGATGATATTATGCACTGTAGATGATGATAACTTCAAACTCTTTGCAATTTTTCTCTGAGAAACTTCTTTCTGATATTGCTCCACTATTTTTCGCCACAGCATTAGGGGAATTGGTGATCCTCTGCCGATCTTGACTTCTGAGAGACACTGCCACTCTGAGAGGCTCTTTTTATACCCAATCATGATGCCAATTGACCTAATAAGTTGCAAATTGGTTCCTTATATGTACATTTAACTTTTCTATCCTCTTATTGCTACCTGTCCCAACTTTTTTGGAATGTGTAGCTCTCATGAAATCCAAAATGAGCCAATATTTGGCATGACATTTCAAAATGTCTCACTTTCAACATCTGATATGTTTATCTATATTCTATTGTGAATAAAATATTAGTTTATGAGATTTGTAAATGAGTGCATTCCTTTTTTATTCACAATTTGTACAGTGTCCCAACTTTTTTGGAATCGGGTTTGTAACAGAACATGAAATGTGTACATATTTACATATTATTTTGTATGTCTAGTGTACCTCCATGAATTGTGAAATCCTCTACGGGTACTGATGACGCCACTTGACCAATGTGGGTCAGATCCTCCTCTGGCAGACCAGTGGATGGGCAGCTCATACTCTTGGGCTGGCCATCCAGAGTAAAAAAACCTGCACACCAAACACAATGAATGTACTGTAAGATCCACCAATAAATGAAGCAGACACAAAATGCTTTTTTTTTTTTTTTTTTTTTGGACTATCATCATAAAGTCTGATACATATTGCAGCTTTTCTGAACTGCCCACTTTCAGATGGCCACAGCAAGACGCACCCAGAGAAAAATGTGTAAAGATTTTTTTTTTAGGTTTAATAAATCACTTTAATTTGAGATAAAATGGAAATTCAACTAACCTATTTGTATGTTATAGATCTTATTGTGAATGAATCATCCATTTGTGTTTTATTTACTTATGTATTTTTATCTTGACTTCATAATTGAAGGATATAATTCTTTTTAATTCAATAATATACATGTTCACACACACCTGGCCAGGGGGAGTCTAGCCAGTGCTTGATGTGGAGAATCTTCTCATCCTTTGAGCGAGCATGAGCTTCCTCACAGATTTTGTCATATTTGGAAATCTCTTCCTATGGACAGAGGTGAGAAACACACTATAAAGACAGCTGAAGATACTAGGCAGCTAATAGGATCTGGGCAGGATTGACTGACCTCATACTCTTGACGTGATACGGCACCTTCGGCAATGAGCTTCTCAGCATATTTCTGAAGAACTCCTTTCTGCTTCTTGATCTGTTTGTACATCAGTGGCTGGGTGAACATCGGCTCATCCATCTCGTTGTGGCCGTTACGGCGATAACATACCTAAAGAAAAGAAGTCATTTGCCTTACCAATGTCACAAACTCCCAAAACATCACAATAAATTATAAAAGTGTATATAAAAGACACAAAAAAACACGTTCTCTCACCAGGTCTACCACCACATCTTTGTGGAAGGTGGCTCTCCACTCTGCAGCCACATTGCAAACGTACATCACAGCTTCAGGATCATCTGCATTGACGTGGAATATGGGGGCATTGACCACACGGGCAACATCAGTGGGATACGGAGAGGAACGTGCCATACGAGGATCTGTGGTGAAACCAATCTGAGAAAGATGCAGAGGGGTAGTAAGAGGACATCTGGTAGGGAACGGTACATCATGCATAGTTTTGTTTGTGCACAAATACCTGGTTGTTGACAACCACATGCACAGTGCCATGTGTGGTGTAGGAGGGCAGATCACTCAGATGAAAGGTTTCATAGACAATGCCCTGACCTGCGAATGCAGCATCACCATGGAGCAGAATGGACATCACCTAATACAAAAACACAGCAGTTGGTTCGAATCAGGGCATATCATTCAAAAAAAATCTGAGCCATAACTGATCCATTTACAATCTTAAAAGGTACTAAGGATGTATGGATATTAAAATTCTGCTTAAAATAAAATACTAAAATCAATTGTATAAGATCTACAAGTGAATTTAGGCATTGCAATGTACAGTATGAAAAATAGATATTAATTTAGATATTGGCTAAAGTTTACAGTGTTATTAAATTATTAGTGTTTTTAAAGATTAATTTTTACTGAGTGTTAGATGATGGCACGGATATGCTTATTTAGACAACCTGCTTCATTAATTGTACTGTAACTGTAAAAAATTATATGTATGAACACAAGTATCTACTCAAGGACCTGTTAATGGGATATACTAAGAAAAATAAATCACAAAAATAAAAAATAGATTATGATTTTTTTCATTTGTTGTTGTGTTTATAATGAAGTCTGTATTTAACATAAAAGAATGATTATCACTTCCACACACAGAGGTATAGAAATTGTACATTGATCATTTCTGAAAAAAGACGCAAGATGCAAACCCGCAGCAACGCGTTATGGCCGTCTGACAGCATATACATAAAAATAAACAGGAATTGTCCAACTTTTGAAAGATTCATTACTGTTTTGTACACAATGTCATATTAGCCACCCTCCCCTCCCCTGACAAATGCCTGTTGAACATCAAATCAGCATATTAGAATGATTTCTGAAGGATTAAGTAATGGATGTTGAAAATTAAAAAAAATAGATATATTTCAATTTGTAATCAAGTCAAGTCACCTTTATTTATATAGGGCTTTTTACAATGCAAATTGTGTCAAAGCAGCTTTACAGTGATAACTGGTATATAATTTTGGCTGCAAAGCAGCTCTAAAAGAATAGTGTCAATGCAGGCAGATCAAAGTACTGTGAATATATCAAATGTCAAGTTAAATGTCAAGTGTCCCCAACTAAGCAAGCCAAAGGCGACAGCGGCATGTAATGATATTTTACTGTATTTTTGATTAAATAAATGCAGCCTTGGGTGCATAAGAGAATAATCTACCCCAAACTTGTGAATAGTAATGCATGACAGTATTTGATGCCCTAGTTTGAATCTCACCCGATTGCCATCTGTGTCTCCACAATAGAACTGATCTGCCTTAGTCTTGCCCTGCACCACCGGGTTCACCGCTTCTAGATGGGAAGGGTTGGCCACCAATGACAATGTAATATTCCTGTCAGTCACACGATTTATCCTCCTGTGGTACATGCCCAAGTGGTACTTGACATCTCCTGAACCCTGTTACAGGTACCAACACAATCATCAGAACAAACACACACATATATATATTTTATATTATATATATTTATACAACAGTTCTGTCTGGTTCTCGAATCTGATTGGCTGATAGCCATGCGATATTTCAGTGATAACAGCACTCCTACTGCCTTTTCACCGTTTGTATCACTCCGCTTGAAGTGATCGTCATGGCGGCCGATTAAATCAACCGTAATTTTTACAAATACTACTTCTTGTACCACGAACTGTAGTTTTAATAGTGTTTTTAGGCGAGAATGTAGTTGTTTAGACCTGAAATATGTGACTCATATTTAATAACAGAGCCCATTTTACAATTTGTTTTGACGTTTTCGGAGATGCGAGCTCGAGTGCGTCAGTGGCCGTTCAGTGCTTCTGTAACCGCCGAGAACAGCTTCATGTCGGCCAGTGCCTCGGGGATTTGCCGCTGGCTCTTATAGTGGTTAAACAAGGGACATAATTCAATTTGAGTACATAGAACGGGCAATCTTTGGTCTTATTAATCTATTATTTTATATCTATTAGAGCAAGTCGAATTGTGCTATATTAAATTTGATAGTAATAAACGTTACGTTACATCCTTATATAGCACATTGGCTACAACTATACGGGACATATCAGACTCTTCTCCGCTTCAAATACGTATAAACATATGTCTTTTGAGTAAAGAAAACGCTTTACATTTCTTTTTTTTCAAACATCAGATCTTTATTTACCTTTGCATTGCACAGAGGAGATGTCCAAACTGCGTGCGCACTTCATTCAGAGGTGAGGCGGATTAATGAGGCTTGATTGACAGTTTGAGGATCCGATGGAGTTAGGAGGTTTTGTCACAAGCTCTTTAAAATCCTTTTCATTCGTTAAATATTTGTAAAACCCACATACCAGCGTAAATGGTGACCTATTTTTTTTTTAATAACTAGTGCTTTATGTTTGACTGAACTGTACAATTGTGCTTATATGTTGTTCAATAAATATTATTTTATATAAATATGTCCATTAAGTAATATGGATTGAGTGAACATTACATTAATACGCCATTAGATGGCGGCAACGCTTTACAGGAGAAGTGAGTCACAAGAGACTTTTAAATTGAAAGGAACTTTTGCAAAGGAAGTTGTTTTAGCGCTGTGGTGTTATCTTATGGATGGAAAATTCCCAAAGCTAAAAAAAAGAACAAATACAAAGATCGCTTACCTCAGCGGACATTCAAACGGACTTGTATAAAGGATGTAATATTATGGACATCGACTTGAAGAATGAATGTAATGCAATATACCAGACACAGGTAATAGCCTTCTCTCTCTCTCTCTCTCTCTCTAATACTGTAGAAAATTCTATGTGTTTCAATGAAGCGACTCAACGTTCCTTCGTTACTAGTTCTAAAGTGACGTTTTAGAGTTAGTAACGGAGGCTTGGTTCAACTGTCAAATTGAGATTTGAATCCGTGGCGGAAGGAAGTAGTGCTGCACAAAAGAGGGTTTTAAAGACACTCCGTTGTTGTTCTTATTTATTTACACACTTGTGCCGTCGAACTGTTGTATAAACGCAATATCACACGAGTAGTACTCGTGTGATATTGCTCATATATTTTATTATATTATATTATATTATATTATATATATATATATATATATATATATATATATATATATATATTTATTTTAGGGCTGTCAAAATAATATCGCATTATTTTTTCTCAGATTAATTAATCAAAATTGCAGATTAATCCATTCCGTATTGACCTTTGAACCTGGAGCGCGACTGTAAAATGAAGGAGGGAGATGACTGCTGTGCTGACGGACAGAACGAGCAGAGAGCTCTGTCCCATTTTAGATTTACGGGTCCTCAACAAACACCTCAGAAAATACAAATTCAAAATGCTTTTGCTCAGAACTTTGTGTCAAAGTATTCGTCAAGGGGATTGGTTCACCTCAGTGGACCTCCAGGATGCATATTTTCACATAGATATTTTTCCTGCTCACAGGAAATATCTGAGGTTCGCTTATCAGGGCAAAGCATACGAGTACATGAAGATCCCCTTTGGCCTTGCTTTAGCGCCCAGGGTATTCACCAAATGTGTGGAAGCAGCTCTGACACCGTTAAGGAACGGAGGAGTCAGAGTTTCATCGTATCTGGATGATCTTCTCATCTGTGCGCCGTCCCAGCGGCAAGCAGAGAGCGATACACACACACTAGTAACACATCTGGAGAGATTAGGTTTCAATATAAACCAGACGAAGAGTTGTCTAATTTCTTCACAGGAAATAGTCTACTTGGGTCTCAGGTTGAAATTCAGTGATGTTTCGAGCATTTCTGTCAGAGGAACGCATCAAGACATTTCTCAGCTGCCTCTCCCTCTTTCAACGAGGGAGTTTAGTCTCTTTCGGAATGTGTCTTCGACTACTGGGTCTGATGGCCTCAACAGTGTCAGTGGTTCCCCTGGTACTGCTGCAAATGAGGGATTTTCAGAACTGGACAGTGTCACAGGGCATTCGCTCCACGAGCCATCTCAGCCGCAGAGTGCGTGTCTCACCAGAATGCATGAGCGCTCTGTCATTGGAGAGCCCCGTCTTTTCTCTGGACACGATGCTCTCTGGGCCCTGTTATATTGAGGAAAGTGGTGACAACAGATGCATCTATCACGGGCTGGGGGGGCGGTGTTCGAGGGCAGAACATTGAGGGGAGTTTGGTCTCCTGCACTGAGAGAGAAGCACATACATTTTCTAGAACTACTGACAGTGTTACTAGCTCTGAGACAGTTTGTGCATTTTCTCAAGAATCATCATGTATTGGTCAGGACAGACAATACAACGGTGGTAGGCTACATAAATTGACAGGGAGGAGTGTGTTCTCACAAGCTTCACTTGTTAGCGAAAGACCTGATTATGTGGAGCAGCAGGACCCTCCTGTCATTACACGCAACGCATGTTTCAGGAATAATGAACAGGGGAGCAGATCTACTGTCTAGAGGGAATCCTCTGTATGGGGAGTGGAGACTCCACCCCCAAGTTATGCTTATGGTGTGGCAGAGATTCGGCCAGGCCGCTGTAGATATCTTCGCATCGCGCGAAGACGCGCAATGTCCCCTGTTCTTCTCTCTGGTCGGCAACGATGCACCGTTGGGTGTGGATGCACTAGCCCACGAGTGGCCAGACGTGTTACTTTACGCGTTCCCACCGTTGAGCCTGATCGAGCCGAGACTACGGAGGGTTCGGGAACGCAAACATGTAATGATTCTGATCGCGCCATACTGGCCGGGGAGACTTTGGGTTGCGGAGATTGCGCAACTGCTCTATGACCAGCCATGGCCGTTGCCAGCGCACAGGGATCTCCTCTCACGGGGGGAAATATTTCACCCCTCCCCTCAGAAACTAGCTCTCTGGGCCTGGCCCGTGAGAGGCTAAATCTGAATGCAGCTGGGCTACCTCCGAAAGTGATTGAGACTATTCAGAATGCGAGGGCTGCCTCAACGCGTTCTTTATATAATCTCAAATGGAGGGTGTTTGAGGGTTGGTGAGCAGATAGGAACATAGTTCTTTTCTTATGTTCAGTTTCGGATGTGCTGGGTTTTTTACAGGACCTTCTAGATAAGGGCAGAGCCTTTTCTACGGTTAAGGTTTATCTGTCCGCTATCTCGGCATGTCATGTGGGTCTTAACTCAGGTACGATTGGCCAGCACCCTCTCGTCTGTCGATTTATGAGAGGGGCACGTCGGTTACACCCAGTGTTGAAACCGCTGGTCCCACCCTGGGACTTGTCCGTGGTTCTGAACGTGCTCTCAAAAGCCCCTTTCAAGCCCATTGATAAAATTGCCTTGAGGCTACTCGCTTTAAAGACGGCTCTGTTACTTGCTCTCACTACAGCAAAGAGGGTGAGTGAACTACATGCTTTATCAGTTCAATCCTCATGTATGATGTTCGCTCCGGGTGTTCAGAAAGTCACTTTTAGAACTAACCCTGCGTTTGTACCCAAAGCGTTTGATCACGCTGGTGCAGTTCAATCAGTGGACCTGCTAGCTTTTCATCTACCACCCTTTGCATCCCCAGAGGAGGAGAGGTTACACAGTTAATGTCCAGTTCGTACTCTGCATATGTATGTTCAGAGAACCCGCACACTTCGTAAGAGCAATCAGCTGTTTGTTTCGTGGGCTGACTCTTATAAAAGGAAAGCCTATCTCCCGTCAACGCCTTTCTCACTGGGTGGTGGAGGCTATCGTATTATGTTACAATAATGCGAATTTAGAGCCCCCAATAGGACTACGAGCACACTCTACTAGAGGCATGGCTACTTCCTTGGCTCTGTTTAGAGGCATCTCTATTCAAGAAATTTGCGCGGAAGCCAGCTGGTCTTCTCCGCACACTTTTGTACGTTTCTATAGTCTGGATGTGACAGAACCCTCTCTAGCCCACTCAGTCCTGGAAGCGAGTAGGCAGGTGGTATAATGCAATTTTATTAAGGGCGAATTCCTCATATTATTCTGTTTTCACCTCCGTCGGGACCTATTGACTCATTTGAACAGATTCATTTTAATGAATCATGACAACAACTGATCGGTCCACACCATAGACAAAGGTTTAGCAAAAAAGCATCTTCTCTTACAAAGCTAAAAAATCACTTTTACACATTTTTTCAAATTTTTTTTTTTTGCAAAGAGGGCAAGAAAGAATTACAGTGACGGGTACTTTACTGTCAGTATCGGGATCGCAGATCACGTGGGTAGGGCACTTTTTACTGTTTGTGTGGATGACCATGTCTGTCACCACTGAAGACCATTTTTGACCCAGGAAAAACCCTGCATTGATTCATTTGAATTGAAATATTTAATATTTTGACAGCAAAAATTACGTATTCGATTAATTTAGATTAATTAATCACAAGATTATGTAATTAATTAGATTAAAATTTTTAATTGACAGCCCTTATATATTATATATATATATATATATATATATATATATATATATATATATATATATATATATATATATATATATATATATATATATATATATATATATATATATATATAAACATAAACAAGTATGTCTGATGAAATATGAAATAAGTTGAGGATCCAACAAAGTATATATAGACAAAAATGTCACTGACCTCATCAGCAGCTTCCAATTTAGAGTCAAACTGACAGAAAATCTGCTCCAGTTCCTTACGGATCACATTGGCAAGCACATTCAGGCGCCCTCTACAGAGACAGACAGAAAAAGAGTTTGTAATTGATTCTATGAATCACTATAACAGCATGTAGCCACTGTAATAGTTATTTTCCCTTTTCCCCCTCCAAACATTTGCATCTCTTCCTCTACCTGTGAGGCATGCCCATGATGACAGCGTCTACTCCATTCTGGCTGGATTTATCAATGATGGTTTTGAGCGCAGGAATCAGACTCTCACAGCCCTCCAGTCCAAAGCGCTTCTCAGATGACCATTTCCTCTGCAGGAACTCCTCAAACCTGCAGAAATCAGCATGTGCAATATATTACAGAGTTGCAGTAAACATCAAATATGGGTTTCAACAACATCCTACATCTTGCAGTAACATCTGTTCTCTGATGATGCGTTTATTGGCACGAAGCCAGGATAACCTGTCACACACATGAGATTGCAGCAATATCAAATGACAACTAGGGATACTAACGATTAATCCATGATCGACTGTCGTTAACAATTTAACTGATAAAACTAACTGGTGGATTATTGGAGTGGATAACTGGTCATTATTAGAGTGTGTAATTCTCATGCGCAAATCACGTGCAGCAGACACACGATAAAAAAAATGAAGTGAGCTTGCCGTAGTTACGTATTTTAAGTGTATTAATGTCTTGAAGCCATGCAATAGATTAGGCAGGTTAGCCTTTTATTCTGAAACATAATTAACCAAGGGTCCAAAAAACCCTCCAAACAAGTAATTTTTTCAGAATATAAGAACTAGTTACTCGTGTAAACGGCACAATATAAGTACATAGAATAAACAAGTAATAAGATCCTGGTTGATGAGTGATGATCTTCCAGCATTGTTTCAGCTTTCAGCTGTGTGCTCCTATTCTATGGTGCACGGTAAGTCAAGACCAATCAATCTGAGCGATCAAACCAATCCAAGCATGCTCTAGCTGTAAAACAGTGTCCAATTGGTCTCTAAACATCTCCCTACCCTATATACACACCGACCACACCTGTGATCTAGTTTTCATTGGTTGAACTTTCAAATGATGATAGAAAACACTGCGTCAGAAGTCCTATAGCTTTAGCCAAGCAGCATGTCATGTCACTCTGTGATCTATGCATTGGCTGCATCAGAAAACGTAGGCAGCTGACTTGTTGTCTCGCTGCCCTACCAGGGAATGACTTTGTAGGTAGAGTTTGTGCACGAGGTACATCACGAAACTGGCAGCATAACGGTTTAATGTTCTACAGCAAACTAGAGGGAGTCTTGGTGAAAACTAAACAAATATTTAATTACTATAATAGTAATTTCTTGCTAGAAATTACATCAAAAGTGAAAAATGTCAAAACTGTCACAAACTGACCACCAACCACAACTTAAAGACACCATCTTTCTTTTTTTATCTTAAAGGGATAATTCAGTCATCATTTACACACCCTTAAGAACACAAAAGAAGATATTTTGAAGTATATGGGTAACTAAACCCATTACAGAAAATAACCAGTATGGAAAAAAATACTAAGGAAGTCAATGGTTTGGTTACCGACACCGGTTTGGTTACCGACATTCTTCAAAATATCAAGAAATCTCTTTAACTAGTGATGTCCTATTCATAAACTAATTGTTCTTTTGTACTGGTTCTCAAAAGGCATTCAATTTGTTATATTTTTAGTTGAAAACAGTGTTGTGTAAACAGCTCCTTAGCTTTAAAATGACAACTATTTTGTGTTGGTTAAGCAAGTGGAAGTAACATAACTTAGTAGAAAAACAGCAAGAAGACTGCTTTAACATTTTAATAATGAACTGATAAACTAGTGTTTGCTGTATTTTCGGCTGCAGTGATGAAGTTGACGATGCGGACTCGTCATCTCCACAGTCGTGGATGCACCTATATGAACGTCTTATACGGATTACATAACCAAAGAATATTTGTTTTCCATTTAAAAGTAGACATTTCACTTTCTATAGTTATATTTCTCATGTCTGAGAAGCAAGTATATATGGAGTTTCACTTCTTTTTTCTTTTTTTTTTGCCACACTCAAGTTCACAGAGAGAGATGGCAGAAATAGCACTGTTTGCAGTAGGGAAGAAAAGAATAGTCACACCAAGGCAAATGTTTGGTGCGAAGATTCGGTGCGCTAATCATTTTATTTTGAATGAACAGCTGTTAATGTGTCTGTTCAGACCGATGCAAACATTCTGAGAGGTTTAATGCATGTATTCCCATAATGTGTTCCCAATACATTTGGCCTTTATGAGTGTGTGTGTACCTGGTGGAGCGAACCATGCGAGCCAGTAGTGTCCGCTTCTCCTCGAGGCTGAACTGCATGACTCCAGGCCTCTCAAACTTTTGTCTGATCCACTGACACTGGTCCAGGTCATTGATGAACATGAACTCAACCCCTATGTGTTGGCAATATGCCATCTGAGAAACACAACATTTTAGCAACAAGTAAATTGTAGTATTTTCTTTCAGTTTGGAATAAAACATAGTACAACTATAAAACACTTAAAATAATAATGCATTGTGATAGGACATCGGTGTGAACTTGAGGAGAACCAACTAAAAACTGCATTTGAGTACACTTGGTTTGAAATTTTGTTCAAAGCTGTAATAGGATTTAAAATGAAATGGGGGGGGGGTCCTCACTAACCTCCAAGCGGCGGATGATCTCCCTGAGGGGCAGAGCGCTCTCGTTACCCCCAATAAAGGTGGTGGTGGGCAATCGGAATACTTTATCTAGATCAGACTCTTCCAACCCATAGAAACCTGACAGCCAAATACACAACATGTCCAACCCAACCCAGAGAGAAGGGCAAGGTGGAAAGGGAGGGGGACAGGGTCAACAGAAAAGAGAAGAAACAAAAGGCCAGCATGGATGCCAATGAGTGTGAAGAAAGGATGGAGGGGAATAAAGTAAAGCAAAAGGAAGAGAAGTCCAGATGTAGAGATAGGGAATGAGATAAATGATAGAAACAGTGAAACAAGAAAAGAAAAAAAGACAGACAGAGAGAGAGAGAGAAAAACAAAACAAAACAAAACAGTGAGTTAGTGTGGGATGGGGTAAATATGAAGATGACAGTGATGCCATGCATAACCAGATACATGGTGGATCGGAAGTGTTACGGAAGCACAACAAAAAGCACCAGCCAATAGCATGATTCATGTTATAATTATAACAACAGCAAAGCAGACAAAATAAATAGGACGTGAAGTATGAAGTGGTTAGTTAATGGATGGAAAAGAAGAAAGAACAAGAGAAAATAAGACACAAAAGAAAGGTGGTTTAAAAATTGGTGAGTAGAGAGATGGAAATTTTGGGGGTTCAAAAAAAGAAGGAAAAAATGGGTTAACATCATTATCATTGTCAATATAATATTGGTGTTAATAGTATCATTGCATTAAATGGTGTGGAAGTCAAAAACTATTTCATACACCGTTTTATTGTATACACTCAAGTATATACTTATAGCAAAAGATGCAGTTATCCAGTTAATATATCTAGAATTAATAAACATCAACTACTGTATTACTTTACAGTAAGAATTAAATGATTAAATATCTTTACACAGGGATGTTCTTTTAAAAAAATTGGATATCAAATATTTATCAAAGTTTTATATATTATTATTTACAGCACAAGTTTTAAAAAACATTTGAGGGTGAATCTCACAAAACCTGTCAGAAACATACCCTGGTCACAGATTCTGTATAATCCACAGCAGCACTACTAATTCAAAAACCACAACATGCAAGTTAACAAACTGACAGAACATTTTAGTTTTTGAATATTAAAACACTTATTGTTTCTTTGAATGCTTAGTATATTTGGGCATGCAAGTTAATTTTATAAATTAACAAAATACTGAGGCACATACCGCACCAACAAAAAATTAAACATGACATGCATTAGGCTGTTCAGGGATACTGATAGATCAGCAGACATGGAAACTGACCTGTCTGTGTTTACACTGCGTTCCAAATTATTATGCAAGTGACAAATCAGTAAGATTTCAGTAGAATATACATTTTCTTAGAAAAACTAAAATCTAAATGTTTGTTTGTTTATTTATCCATGTCTTTTTAGATAACTGGTATCAATCTCAGACAAAATAATTTGCCAGGTCTACTTAAGTCTATGGAAACCCTACTTACTCTGGAGACTGGAGCCCTTTCGTATCTCCTTCCTGCTCTGTTCAGTGTATGACACCCTTCCGTTACCAACAAACCTCCACAGATGGGGAATGAGGGAGGACCCATTGTGTAGGCTATGCGGAGGGAGGGGAACAATGGCGCACATACTGGCAGGATGCAAAACAGCTCTTAGACAAGGAAGATACAGGTGGCGCCATGACAAGGTTCTCAGTGCACTGGGTGACATCTTGGAGCGGGAGAGGCAGAAAAAGCACCAGACCAGTACAAGGCCGGCAACATCTATTCAGTTCGTCAGAGAAGGGGAGAAACCACCAGCCCCCAAGAAGACTAAGAAGAGCCTCTTGCTAGCAGCACAAGCCTGGGAGATGAGGGTGGACCTGGGAAGGAAACTAGTCTACAAACACAGCTGAGGCCAGACATGGTCTTATGGTCCGAGGAGTAGGGCTGGGCGGTATATTGCATGCGATTCTCACGCGCATTTCGTCAGTAAAGCCGGTTCCCTGATTACCTCTAAATTGCCATCACCTGCTTTCAAATGGAGCGGCATTTAATAGACAAAGCCGTAGATCACTGATAAGCCACGCAAAATCGGGTTCAGTATCGAAGTCGATTCATCTTCGATACTGAACGCGATTTTGCGTGGCTTCTCCGTGAACTACGGCTTTGTCAATTAAATGCCGCTCCAGGCCTATGAGCGGAAAGCCACCAAGTATCAGGACCTCGTAGAGCAGTGTAGGGCCAAAGGGTGGCAGACCTGGCTATTCCCAGTTGAGGTCGGGTGTAGGGGCTTCCCGGCACAGTCTGTGTGGAAGACACTCACAGCTCTGGGCTTAGAAGGTAGGGAGAGGAAGACAGCTGTTCGTAGGTTGAGTGAGGCAGCAGAAAGAGCATCTTGCTGGCTCTGGAGTAGGAGGGAGGAGTTGAGCTGGGGGCCAGGAGGAGGTGGGTAGTGATTGGCCACCACTGCCGACCCGCCAACTGGAGGGTGTTGTGGTTCATGGTTGAAACACCCTGTGAAAGTTGGACGCAACCTGACGACATCTTCTCCTGGCTGAAAGCTACAGTCATGTACTATAGTTAGTGACTGGGTTAGACAGCATCAGTATAGATGTATCCAATAGTTGTGAAACTGAATGGAGATAACCGAATTATCATAAGATTTGTGAGTGATTAGAGCACAGCAGAACTCGGTCAGATAAAGACTTATTAATGAAAGTTCCTGTCAAAAAAAAATTATTGTATTAAAAGGGCAGCTATAAAAAAGCCTGTGTTGAGCAGCAAACAGGTATTTGAAGCTGCTGGTGTCTCTGGAGTTTCAAGAAGCTCTCCATGCAGGTTGGCAGTTGTGCTTAAAGATGCATTTTAGACACCACTAACCAAACCTAACAAAAAGAAACATTTACAGTGGGTGTAGAAATACATTTTCAAACAGTTTTAACTCCTTGCTGACATCGCAGTCTTGTTGGACAAGGTGGCCATTCACCAACCATCCAGAAATCCATCCATTTAGACCATCCATTGTAGTACGGCATTAGTCAGTGAATAAAACTATTTAAAAATAAGTCTTCATGTATTTCTAAACCCACTGTAAATGTTTCTCTTTGTGAGGTTTGGTTTGGAGTGGCTGAAATGCATCTTTATGCACAACTGCCAGCCTGCATGGAGAGCATCTTGAAACTCCAGAGACACCAGCAGCTTCAAATACCTGTTTGCTGCTCAACACTGGCTTTTTTTTTTATAGCTGCCCTTTTAATACAATTATTTTTTTTTGACAGGAACTTTCATTAATAAGTCTTTATCTGACCGAGTTCTGCTGTTCTCTAAATCACTCACAAATATTAGTTGTTTTCATGCCTTTTGCACAACATTGCACCATTTCATGCTTTTCATCTTTAGAAAGATCTTTCTTCCTCCCATATGGCATGATAACTGTGACTTGCTTAATAATGTGGAACAACCTCCTTAAGTAGGGTTTGGCAAATTATTTTGTCTGAGATTGATACCAGTTATCTAAAAAGACATGGATAAATAAACAAACATTTTCTTAGAAAAACTAAAATCTGAATGTTTATTCTACTGAAATCTTACTGATGTGTCACTTGCATAATAATTTGGAACGCAGTGTATAATTTTGGATGTGCAAAAAGAGACAGCCATGCACCTCAATGCATTTGAGTGTATATGTTAAAGAGAGAGATTAACCTATAGATCAAAGTGTTAATAAGAGCACTAATGAGAGCAAGATAGACAGAGAGAGGAAGAAAGAGAGGGTGAGCGCAGGGAGAGAGAATGAACTTGTTTCTAGTAGGGATGCACCAAAATTTTGGTTAACAAAAATTTCGGCCGAAACAACATTTTTTGGGGCAAAACAGTTTTGAAGAGCTGAAATCATTGACCAAAAATGCGATGTTCAATTAGAGCTTCTCTGCTGGTGCATTTTGACTGTTCAGCATCTATTTTGTGCAGTCGCAACAGCTTTGTTACTTTTAATATGAAACAAAGTCTCAACTAAATTTTGCCAATTTAGTTCAAGCAGCAGAAGCATGAACATCAGATGGTATGTTGAAAGATATAGAACGATTTTAATATATTATGTCTTATGTAATCTCTTAATCAGCGTTTCAACGGCAAAAAGACATCAATGTAACAGCTCGCAAACAATACGTCCTGTAACATTTCATTTACCTCAGGAAAGCCATTTAATGTACATATCTTGTTAGTTAGCTAGAAAAAAAAAAAAAAAAAACTCTAGGGAGGAGCACTTTGCTAGCCTGGGTGCCAGCCCGAACCCCGCCCACAACATTTTTTGGACAGGAAGTTCGGTCTGGACTCGATCCATTGTGGAGTAATTATGCTCGGCTCCCAGAAGGCCGAGCCAATCAAATTGCCAGGGCGGGCTTTAATCGATGATGGACAGGCTATCTGCGGTTACGTAACCACCCACGTCATCAAAGAGCGCTTGGGGAGTTTGATTGACAAGCGTTCTAACCAATCAGAACGCCGCATCCGCCATTTTGTCCAACAAAGCAGTCAGGAGTTAGAAGATTATCATCGGTGGAGTTAAACTTGAAAAATTGTGCATATTGACGTCTTTCCGCGTTTGAAACAACATTCATTCTCATGTTCATTCATGTTTATTTGATGCTATAAATGGACTAGTAGGAAGAGATGATCGGTTCACGAGCCTCTTGAGCTGAGGCGCTACAGCAATCTGTCACGATCATGGTCACAACACATTAAAGAGCCACAAAACGGTTTTTATTGTTTGAATTTTTTTAATAACTACACAGTTTGAAAGCTGGGACTTTGTTTAATATCATAAGTAACCTGCTCTGTCTCGTCTGTCAATGTGTTGTCAGTTTCTTCTTTGCTCCGCGATGTATTTTCCACTCCGTGTGGCGTGACAGCGCCACGGCTTGTCGGACAAAGCAACAGTAACTAAGGGGGACGAGTCTTTGCAAAAGGTCAATTAGTTTACAACAATGATGGCTGTTGAAGAACTGAGATGTGTAAATTCCGCCATCGCGTCCGTTATAGAAGATATTGACAGCGCATTAATTTTAAAAGAGGAACAGAGGACCGCAATCAAGGCATTTGCCGATGGAAAAGATGTCTTTGCCGTCCTTCCTACGGGATTCGGCAAAAGTTTGATTTATCAGCTGGCCCCGATGGTCGCTAAGAAGAGTTCTGTTGACAACTATGCATCGCTCAACATACGTCACTTACTCTGTAGCTCTGATTGGTTGTAAGTCTATCCAATTGAGGTCTTTCCTGGATCGGTTGAAATACGCCCCTATAATCAAAGCCCAATGGAGCAGTATCAGACTCATATTCTGACTAGAATTGAGTATGACCACGTCAGGCTAGCACTTTGCCAAATACATGCACTTTATTACATATTCATTATATTTTTACTTAAGCTGTTAGCTTTCATTATTTAATTTCAATATTTTTGAATAAATCAGTCTTTAAAACAAATTATTACAGCCATCATTTAAATGTTTATAATTCACCAACAAACTGGGAGTAGAAACAGTTCCATTATAAAAAAAAGTTGATGCAAATCTGCCTTGTGTGCAATTTAATTTTTCGTTAAACTCAGTTTTATTTGAGTGTTGATTATTAAATAAATGTAATTAATCATTTGATTATTCAAACTATTTTCATTTTTAGAACATTTTAATTTAATTAAAATTCATGAAATTAATTAAAAAGTCTAAAATTAACAATTATACACAAAAAATATTTTAAAATAATTTAAAATAAATAAATGAATAAAAATGTAATTTTCTGTTGCCGTTTCAGCCTAGAATTTTCATTTCGGTGCATCACTAGTTTCTAGGGGTGTGTGTGTGCATGTGTGAATAGAAAAGTGTAGTTGTGTGTCTGTTGTTGTGTTGGGGATTTTACAAGAGCATCCAAATTAAACATGTAGACTTCATTAATCGTCACATAAAGCTTCCCTTCACCACATCTGAAGCTAGAGGACATCAAAGCCACCAAAACGCACTTTGCACAAAAATAACCTCTCCAAAAAGCCAGACCTTGAGCAGAAGCATTCTTAACTACAAACACAATGTCCACATACACATCCCATCCAATTAAGAAATTAATGTATCCTAGTATTTTTGAACAGCATCTTTTATGACTATGATCTTTTAAATCTCAAAACATTAAAAGGAATATTATAGGTTATTTTTATATTCGCCCCAAATTTAGATCTTTTCAAACGTTTTTTTTTTTTTTTTAAATGAATAATTAAAACTCCTCAAACAAAAATAACAGTTTCAGATTTTAAACCCTCAAACCATTTGTTTGGTAGGAAAGCATACTACTATAAACAAATTTCTTTGTTTTATAAACTGAGGGATTAGTTGAAATTGCAGTTTGTGGTATTCAACATTATATAAATGATGTACAAAGACAATAAGCTTAAAAAAATAAAATTTTCCTTTTAACATGACTGGCATAATGTCCTACCATCATTATCCAAACATTTTAGTTTTAGTCTTTGTGTCTTTTGGTGTATAATTTGGCAATATTTACTAATCAAAATCTATTCAAAATTTCTATTAAAAACAATGAAGCTAAAACATAAAACTAAGGGAAAAGTAATCTCTGTGTACATTTCTGAGTGCCATGTTTCCCTGTTTAAATATGGAACAGCAGTTACCATATAGTTCTTAACATGCTGTATGGGATTCTGGACATTACAGAAGTATGACAGTATTCATGTAGACTACTGAGCCATTCACCATAGCACCAGCATAAACACAGACTGTGCTGGCAAACACACTCATGTCACAGACCATGGAATCAAGATTTCTGTGAATTTTTGGCTAATTGAAATGCTGCTAACACAATGCTATGCAAAACAGGCATTGATAAATCACTCTTACTGTTTTTCTTTTTTTTTTTTTGGACAGCTGTTTAGAGCAAATCAATTACCCTTTTCCCAATTACAGGTTTGAGAAATTTCAGCAAAGTGAAATTCAGACTCTGTAAAGCAAGGTAAAAATAGAGATATACATTTAGTATCTCTAAAGCAGTTAAGCTCTCCAATGCAACACACTTTTAAGCATTCATATATTTGATTTGACCAATATATCAACAAAAACACAACAGCAAAAACAGAAAATGTACATTTTGTCATTACATTAATACATAAGTATCATCACTACTATCACCAAAAGGCTAAACCTTATTTGACTATAAATGTAACAAAAAGCATACTAAAATGCCAAACAATAAGTTTAAACGGTGTGGCTCAAGCGTCTATCTATTTAGACTACACTAGTTCTCAGTATACAAAGTAATACTTTTATTCAACAAGGATGCATTAAATTGATCAAAAGTGACAGTAAAGACTTTTATATTGTCTTTTATTTAAAGCTGCAGTCCGCAACTTTTTTTATGTTAAAAATTTACAAAAATTATATAATGAGAATATACAACATGAATCCATTTTCCAAACCGTGTTTTTGTCTTATCCTGAATCATTATGGTACACTTATAATAAGTGTTTATATTTGGACTATTTCAGACTGGACTGGTAGGACTCGCTGCAGAGTATCACAGTAACTGCGTGACTCGCCATAGACATACACGGAGAAAAGTAGCTCCGGCTAGAATGTTCCTCCTCAAGACGCGTGCAGTTCTGTTTATTAACGGCTAAAGGGCCAAAAATCGCGGACAGCAGCTTTAAAAAAAATCTGTTTCAAATTAAATGCTGTTCTTTTGAACTTTTCTTTAAAGAATCCTGGAAAAAAAATGTACACACTATTCAACAAATTGCTCAAAACAAGGATAAGTAAAGCTTCTGTAGAATTTTTATGTTCTCTTTATTCTAATTAACTGATATAATACATCTATTTTCAGAAAGACTTTTTTTATGTATTTAAACATTAGTTACTGCTGCCATTCTTAGATACCAAAGAACATTTAGGATTTTATTTTTAAATTCTACAAATTCTTAAAAATATAAAATGCAATAAACCAAAGTGGCCACAAAGCTAACTAGCACTGCAAAATACACACAAAAAGCAGCTACAACTACTTGCCACTACTAAAACAAAGCTATATACCAAGAGGCACAGAACTTCTCATCATTAAAGCCTACCTCCAATGGTTAGAGCACTTAGACGCTTCTTGACATGTGTAAGGTCTGGAAAGGCAGTAGTAGGAGGAAAAAAAAAAAATCCACTGGGAGTTAGTGGTTCCTAATACCTCACATAGCCAATCCCTCTGAGAGAGACTAACAAACATTAAATTATAGCACTGAATAGCTGCACTAATTAAATGTAAAGAGTTGGTCACTGAGGTAAACCACACATCTTATTATAGATTCCAGATAAAACAAAACTTTCCTTAACTAAAATCACACCAGGCACCAAACCAAGCAGTTCCTAAATGCTGCAGCAATATAATCACGGCTTCAGGGCTCAATATACATCACAGCCTGAGCCTACACGACTGTCCCACACACTGCCAGGCAAAGCGAAGAATAGACCCTGGGAGGCTAAACACATTGCTTAAAAAATTATTTACCATAAAGTTTTCACACCCGAGTCATAATTTAGCTTGCAGCCCTCTCTCTGACCTTGTTTTTTAGTTTTGAATTATTATTATTATTTTTTTTAAATTTCAGTGTAATTTGCTTAAAGGTGCAAGATTTCTGTCTGCTAGAGGTCGCTAAAAGCCTATTCAAAACAAAGGCGTAGCTTGATGACGGCAAGTTGTGCGCAGAAACTTGGAACATGTGGTCTTCACATCACAGCCGGAGGATCGGGATAGAACTCAGGAAGAAATCATATTCATAGATGAATGTTTTATTAATGTTACTGTAGTATGAAGCTGAACGAGGCCGCCGGAGCGATTGCACAACACGCCGCGAGCAGCGGAACTTTTAATATGCCACAGTCGCCGGCGCCGCTTTCACTTTTCCGGTCACGAGTATGAGGTAACGCAGCTCTGTTTATCATATTAGATACATTTGAGAGTGTTGAAAATTATGTTATAACGTTACTCTGTGAGACACTTGTTGTACACTGCAGTAATTACTGCTGTATTTTTAATTAAATAAATGCAGCCTTGGTGAGCAGACGAAACTTCTTTATAAAACATTAAAAATGTTACCGATCCCAAACTTTTGAACGGTAGTGTATAAGCAGTTCATTATTAGTTCATGTTAAAGGTGCTCTATGTAAGTTATTGACTGTACTAAAGTACTTACGATAACCCACATTTTTCCAACTATTTGTAAATCATGAGAAAATTGCAGTTCTAACCAAGGCTCCAGGGCGTGTGAGGAGTCACCTGTCAATTGCGTTAATATACACTTTAATATATTACATGTTTTAATAGGCAAGGGAACAACTGTTTGGTTACATTTATAGACAGAAAACTAATTGTTATATAGCAGTAATATTGTGAAATATTATAACAATTTAAAATAACTTTTCTATTTGAAAATATTTGAAAATGTAACTTATTCTTGTGTTGGCAAAGCTGAATTTTCAGCATCATTACTCCAGTCTTCAGTGTCACATGATTCTTAAGAAATCATTTTAATATGCTGATTTGCTGCTCAAGAAACATTTATTGTGCACAGATGTACACAATATTTGTATACAATATTTTTTTTTTTCAGGATTCTTTGATGAATAGAAAGTTCAAACGAACAGCGTTTATTTGAAATATAATCTGCTGTTACATTTTAAATGTCTTTTCACTTTTGATTGATTTAATGCATCCTTGCAGAAAAAAAATATTAATTTCTTTAAATCCTTCTAAAAAAAATAAAAATAACTTACTGACCCCAAACTTTTGAACGGTAGTGTATACAACTGTTTTTAACATTGATAATAATAATAAATGTTTCTTGAGCAGCAAATCATCATATTAAAATGATTACTGAAGGATCATGTGACATTGAAGACTGGAGTAATGATGCTTAAAATTCAGCTTTTCCAAGACAGAAATAAATTTCATTTTCTATTATATTCCAATAGAAAACAGTTATTTTAAATTCTAATAATATTTCACAATATTACTGTTTTCTTGCAATCTTGGTGAGCAGACAAAACTTATTTTAAAAATATTAAAAATCTTACCGATCCCAAACTTTTGAACGGTAGTGTACATCATTTATTAATATTTGTTAATGTTAATTTCAACATTTACTAATAAATTATTAAAATGTTGTTAAAATTATTTAATGCACTGTGAACTAACATGAACTGTATTTTCTAACATTAACTAACATTAACAAAGATTAGTAAATACAGTAACAAATGTATTGCTCATGGTTAGTTCATGTTAGTTATTACATGAACTAATGTTTAAAAGGTGCTGTATATAAGTTTTTGACTGTACTAAAGCATACAAATTCTATAATATGTTTGCAGATATTTAGTTCACATACTCGTTTCTCTGAAATCCAATGCTACAGCCAGTTATTTTACTTTGAAAAGTGGGTTCCATGTCAGAATGTCCGTTTTTGTTTTGGTCTGTGCGAGACCACACGTTGCCAATTTACTCAAGAGTATTTCGCCACCCCGGGTTGCCAGTTGGCAGAAAACACATGCAGCGAATTGCAGCCATGGAAGCCAGCGAACAAACTGGGTCAGAGATCGCAGATTCTACACGACCTAAAAATTCTCAGCATCCATCTAAAAATCTCTATGAACAGGAGCATATTAAAATGGGATATCAACTCATCATAAATCAATAAATCAACTAATCAACTTCCTCACCTTCCAATGTCAATTGTGCTCACTCTGGCAAGCCACGTGAGCGTCAAGTCTGAGGAGGGGGGAGTGGGGCAAACAATATTTTGAATTTGGACTGCAGTACCCATTTCAACCACTGTCATACCACACCTTTAACTAATGAACCTTATTGTAAAGTATTACCCATTCATCATTATACAAGGTACTGCCAAGTGAAAAATTATGAAAGTACTATTTTCTATACAACAATTATTTTAATAATGTATTGATGTATGCATGTGATTAACTATTTACATCAGATATATCTAAGGAATTACCAGGCCAGGCATTTGCATTTTGCAGCAAAATATACAGAATGGAAACATCATATAACTGATCAAAATATTTATTACATAAATATACTAAGGGCAAGGAAATTATCATCCTTATGATTTATAACAAAAAAGTTTAGTTGTTTGTAATTTGGGCACAGATTAAAAATATAATTTTAATAAGGTATAAATGGTATAAATAAAGATGACTGATGGTAAATCTATTATATCTAAGCTGTCTTTTTTTTTTTTTTTTTAATCATACTCCATTTATATTTGCTGGTAAAAAAGTGTCCACCTTAAACATGACTCAGATATGTACAGCTCTATGTGTGTGGAAATAAGGGAGCTGAGAGGCATTAAGGCAACAAGGTTAGTAAACTATTTCACCATTTTACATTCAATCATTTTATCGCTGTTTGACATGAGATTAAAGGGTTAGTTCACCCAAAAATGAAAATTCTGTCATTTATTACTCACCCTCATGCCGTTCCACACCTGTAAGACCTTCGTTAATCTTCTGAACGCAAATTAAAATATTTTTGTTGAAATCCGATGGCTCCATGAGGCCAGCATAGGGAGCAATGACATTTCCTCTCTCAAGATCCATAAAGGTACTAAAAACATATTTAAATCCGTTCATGCGAGTACAGTGCTTCAATATTAATATTATAAAGCGACGAGAATATTTTTGGTGCGCCAAAAAAACCAAAGTAACGACTTCTAGTGATGGCTGATTTCAAAACACTGCTTCAGGAAGCTTCGGAGCATTATGAATCAGTGGTTCGGAGGGCCAAAGTCGCGTGATTTCAGCAGTTTGCCGGTTTAACATGCGATCCGAAGAATCATAACACTCCGAAGCTTCCTGAAGCAGTGTTTTGAAATCGGACATCACTATACAAGTCGTTATTTTGTTTTTGGCACACCAAAAATACTCTCATTGCTTTATAATATTAATATTGAACCACTGTACTCACATGAACTGATTTAAATATGTTTTTAGTACATTAATGGATCTTGAGAGAGGAAATGTCATTGCAGGCTATGGAGGCCTCACTGAGCCATCGGATTTCAACAAAAATATCTTAATTTGTGTTCCGAAGATGAACGAAGGTCTTACGGGTGTGGAATGGCATGAGGGTGAGTAATAAATTACATTATTTTGGGTGAACTAACTCTTTAAGCTCTTGAAACTGTTTACTGCATATTTAAAAAATTAGGGACACAAATATTAAAGGGGTCATAAACTGCATATTTAAATTTTTTTGACTCTGAGGTATGATTTGGTAACAGTTTTGCATATTAAAATAATTAAAACAAAGACGGTTTTATAAATCTTCTTGATCAGTTTTAACTCTTCAGCATAATAGATAGCTTAGAAGAACAACAACAGACAAAAGTCCACCAGACCGCCTTCTGTATTCAACTTACGGAAAAAAAAAAAATGGAATATGGAATATGAATATGGAAGCTGTAGGACATAGTGTAAGTGTTTTGAACTGCGAGAGGCGTTAAACTTTCTTCATAAGTTGAATACGGAAGGCGGTCGGTGGAAGCTAGATATTTTACTTTATAACTTTTTAAATATATTTTTCTTACTCAAACGCTTCGTTTCAGAAGGCCCTTTTTAACCCCACGGAGCCGTGTGGCGTATGTATATGATGGATGGATGCACTTTCTTGAGCTTTATACTCGTTTGTCCCATTCACTGCCATTATAAAGCTTGGATGTGTCAGGATATTTATTAATATAACTCTGATTGTGTTCATCAGAAAGAAGAAAGTCAAATACGCCTAGGATAGCTTGAGGGTGAGTAAAGTTGGGGTAATTTTCATTGTAAAGTGAAGAAGATTAAGGAAAATAGTCAGACACCGTGGTATAACTGAGGCACTCATTTCCTCAAGACAGCTGCCCGAAAAATGGAGCGCAGCTGGAAGAAAACAAAATTAGAGTTTTTTTGCATTTCATGAAAAGACAGTGTTACTGAATACAGAAAGGCCTTAAAAACGGCTAGATCTGCTAGATCTACTTTTCGATCCACTTAGGCCACATGACCATATCTGATTTATTTGGACGACGTGCTTGCATTTCTTTTAAAAGTGACCTGTATCGGACATCTCCTTTTTACACTGCACTTGGCGAAACGTGCCAAAAATAGCCTATATGACATCACAAATCAATTTCAATGGTACACTGAGCTTAATTCATTGACATGAATTCATACAGAAACCCTTTTAATGCAATAGTTACATCCCTATATAAAAATAATACAAATTCTTAATGACATATGCAGCTCCGCTGTAAGCGTGCAAATTGAACAATACTCGGAGACAGGTAGATATTCACAGCTTCATGGGCTCGAACCTGCCATCCTATACTCAATGGGTGTGCTCTTTGATACCAATCTTAAGATTAAGGTACGTTAGAGAAAGAGAGAGAGAGAGAGAGAGAGAGAGAGAGAGAGAGAGAGAGAGAGAGAGAGAGAGAGAGAGAGAGAGAGAGAGAGAGAGAGAGAGAGAGAGAGAGAGAGAGAGAGAGAGAGAGAGAGAGAGAGAGAGAGAGAGAGAGAGAGAAAGAGTGAGTCACCCCTAGCAACTTGTTTAAACAACACACAGGGCAATGGCTAAACATTCTGAAGTGTGGTTACTGGTTACATTTCACAAAACTAGATGCACTGAGACAACGCTATTTGGAATATGTCATTAAAAACGTGCTTAGTCCAGTCTGTATATGATCTATGATCCATGAATACTAAATATTGTCACAGTCATATTTTCTATGTGTTGTTAGTGAAACTCCAGCTCTGAAAGCATCGTGGGGAAAATGAAACAACACTTTTGTGCTACTGTGCTGAGGAAGCATACGCTCACAGCACATCTGAATGCAACGCTAAACAGCAGAGATAAAGAACAGTGCGAGAAACAGTCTTTTGTGGCATTTGTAATGCGTACTACAGCTCACACATAATAGTTTATTTTGTCTAGTGTGTAAAATTTCTAAATAAATAAAAAAAAAAGTTGAAATTGAGAGCTTTGGACTTCTTTTCTTTTTTTTTTTTTTCTTCACTGAAATAAATGTTTTTGTTATTAAGTACTGAAAAAAGGTACCGTTGGGTACCAGCGCCGAATTTCAGGTACAGATACTGGTACAGTTTAAAATGTGAACGGTACCCAACCCTACAGTTGATAATACCTAGAATATCAAAATCGACTGCATGCAGTTGATCCTTTACCTATTTATCACCCAAACTCTGGTCTTTCTAGCCTTGTTTAGGAAGTAAACACTCTGTCAGTTTAAATCTAATAACATGTTATAATGATATAATGATCATAACATTATAATGAGAACACGATTATAATAGAATGTTGTAAATTCTTTGTGCTTTAAGCCGGGCACACATTTAACGACTAGCTAAAACATTCTAAGACTTTGATCAACATACAGCGATTGTTTCCTGCGACTGAAGCAGATTTATATACATTCACGTCCTTTTGTGCAGATGTAAGTTGTCAGATTACTTTTATGTTGTCTATATCTGATTAATCTCATATAGGACATGTTTGTTTGAGTTTAATAACCAGCTAAAGTGCTGCAGTTTACCGACCTGTTCATTCACTCTTCAATTTCAGCTCAAATGCAATACCCTTATTGACTGTAACTGGGTTATTTGATACATATTTATATATTCCTTTCAGATATTTCTTTTTCAAAAACATTGATATTATTAATAATGCAGCAATGTTATTTTGTTCTCATCATATATATTTTTTAACAGTAGACCTGTTTTATTTAAAGTTGTTCCCGTTATGGCTTCGAGAACGCGCAGTGATGACAAATCACTTTGATCGTGCAAGCAGCGCCAATCTGCAATATAGACAGCAATACAAGAACAGGATTGTAATAGAATGTTGGGAATTTTTCATGCTTTAGTTTCCCATGTATCAGCGTTGTTGTTATGGGTAGATCGCACCCACAATAGGAGTTACCCTTTCAAACTAGCACGGTCAAGTTCACGTGCGTATTCGTGTCCTTTCGTGCAGAAGTTGTAATCAGTATTATTTTTTCTAGTCATATGTTCATGTTTTCATGTAATATTTTTATTGGTCAACATTAATTTTCATAACAGTCTTAAAATATTTTTGTTATCTCAATGATGGACACGCCCCGCCCATCACACACACCACGCCCCCTGAGTACTCGTTTTTTTTAAACTATTTTCATGAAATGGAGCAAAAACAGACATTATTGTGTCAAGTGTTAAATAACTTAATATCAACTTGTATATTGGACTACAATAAGATCAGTAAATCTCACATTTGCAATCATGCCAATACTCGGAGAAACAGGAGTATACTCGTGTGATATTTCTTAACTTACATATTAGGCTTGCTGAGATTTACGGTGATACCAGTGTTCAGCCGCAACACCGGTTACATGACTTGAACACTTCACTTGCCCACTGTGACCTTGGCACCACCACCCACCGTCGTTTTGATTTTTTTATAGTAATACAAATAATTTAGTTTGTTAGAGAACAGAAACAGTTAAAAACTGAATGTGTCTGCTCAATTCAGCGTGAGCCAAACGAGAGTCGCAGCACAGATCAGCAGCAGGAGTCAGATTTCACCTCACTTCGCTCCTTTTCGCCTCATGTCTCTAAATGACAAGATGACAGATGATTTGGTTGCAAAGCAAAATGTAGTCCGCCGTGCATGTCTTTTGCACTTGCTCTGCTGACTGAAGCAAAGTCTTTGAATGAAGGCATGAAAAGCAGCCGATTGCAGTACGAAACATAACTGTTGTTCAGTGTAGATGCATTTTGGGAGTTGTACTTTTTGTTCCGATTGTATTATAGTTCTATTCAGGAGAATCGATCGGGTTACTCACACCGATGCGCCTAAATATTTCTTCACACTCGCATGCAGTTATTTTTTAGGTGCAAATGCGAGCAAAATGGTCCCACTGTAGAGCCCTGCTATATACTATTGTCTTTTTAGGGCTGCTTCATGGCAGAATTGAATTCTCTTTGCATCACTGAATTGTTATTTTCCTGTTTATCACTGTAAAGCTGCTTTGAAACAATATGCATTGTATAAAGCGCTATATAAATAAGGGGATTTGACCTGACCTCCTACTACATGCACAAATTGGTAGGCAGGGATAAAGAGGCAATGATAAAGAAATAGGTGTTAGGTCTTTCATCACACTATGACGTCATACTGAGACAAAATCCGAAAAGAGTCGGTTTGGCAGCTTGGTTTCAGTAAAAACTGTTTTTGGACTAACACGGAAGATTTGAATTCTGAAACTTACAGGATTTTTTTTATAGTGTAATGACCTCTTATATGTCAAAAGTTCAAGGAAAGTTTGATTTCTCAATTCATGACCCCTTTAAGCAAATTCATTCAACAAAATAATATTTCAACTAAAAGATAAAGCCCCTGCCATTATAGAATGTTGCTATGCAACAGAAACAATAATGATATGGTGAACAGGTGTTTTATCTGTTACGGTATCATAGACCTTAGAGCGACTAGAATTCTTATCGACCAATCAAAAGCCAGAACTGCTTGTTTTATAAGTCTGAATGTGTCCCAAATTTCATTTGACACAAAAGAAATGTAGGTTTATACAGAAACAGTCTGTTCAGTGTACTTTCAGGTCCTAGGTGTCATGTAATTTCAAATAATTTCTGAATCCGAATGCTCAACTCTCAGTGTTAAGTAAATCATACTTAACACTATATAGTAACTAATGGCAGGATATAGGCTGTGCTCACACAGCAAAAGAATAAGGTTATCAGTCCTATATTTTGTGCTTAATACGGTTGTGTTCATCCATTTAGTTTTTTTGTATGAGTGTCACATCCACATTCTATAACCTAACTAACACTCGCAATTTTTTAGGAAATCTTACAACTGCATTCTCGCCAAACTCCTGCTGTATGAACAAAAACACACTGGACTGTTGTTGTCCATGTCAAATAATACGAGAGGCATTATTTGACGTGGGCGTCAACTGTCCAGTGAGGTTCCGCATTAAATGGCAGGGCCATGCAGACATGCTTTTGCGGTCTCGCAGAATTATTAAGAATAAATTGTCAAGGAACCTGCTAGAGAATTACTTGAGAATTGATGCTACAGGCCAATATTAACAAAAAAAACAAAAAACTAAAATATAAGATAAAAAACTCTTTCAAAAAGGGCATGTATCTAGTCAGAAGCCAAAAGGGCAGGTACTTGAGCACCACTTGGGGTCTATTGGTGCACGTGCCAGCTGAATGGTATAATAATGTTAATTTAAGTTCTGTGATAATCATAAGTGGTTTAGTTTACTTACAGAGACAGAAAAAGATCCACCAGAACCATGGAGAGCATGGTGAGCACACCTCAAATGCACTCTCTACACTTGGTTACAAAGAATTTAAAGCTGTTACTGGTTATTTGAAATATCTGATGGATGAACTCCCACCTTTATTGGACTGAATAATGTGCTGTCAATTGTGATAAAAATTTTCGGTGTAATGGACATTGCCATCTTTGATAACGTTGCTATGGTTACCAAACAGTGTGCAGAAATAGAAAGTAGTGTGCATGTAACTGCAAGTTCAAAACGCATGAGCAAGCCAAGTCTCTACAAAGACCGATCAAGTAAGTTGAATGGGGCAAAGCACGTCTTTCAAGACTTCCAGCCACCTCAAGCATGATACTGTACAGAAAGGGGCAGAGCAGCCAATTTTAGATTGATGGACAGGCTTCACACTTTTGTGAAAGCCAAATACAGCGCTACTGCCCTTCATCACAGCAAATCCAGAATCACAACAATCAGTAAAAAAAAAGTCTAAAACTGCATTCCAGAAAAGTTTAACACACTACCCATCATTTTGAATAAATTATGAAGATGAAATTGAAATTCAAATCACCAACTGTCATGGAAAGCAGTTTTAACCATTTATGGTTTGGAGGACATTCATAATTCCTCACCGAGTTTATCCGATGACGTAATAATGTCGGTGGGAACACATGAATCCAGATCAGCATCCATAATCCCAAGAGGGTCCAGCTGAGCCACATGGTGACCACGTATCTACAGGAGACAAGAGGTCCCCCCACAAGCATGGGAGCCGAACGCAAAACCACCCACAAGGAAAAGATAGAGAAGGGGGAGAAAGAAGGGATAGAAGAGGAAGTGTAGCAAGAGAACAAGAAGATTGACATGATGTAGGAAGTGTCGAAGATGAAATTAAGTGTCGGGTGCAGAGGGGGATGAGGTATAAGAGTTGAAAAACAGGAGTAAGTGTGAAATGGGAGAAAGAGGGACAGATAAAGGGAAGGGGAAAGTGACAATCACACAAAACAGGCTCATTAATATTGGTCTGTTGATCTGTGGAAGACAGAAAACATTTCTCACCAACATGCTGGAACCCAGTAGCTACTGGGGTCTCGTCAAAATTTACACAACTGATGCCAAGTGGGTCAAGGTTTGCATTGTGATGCCCCATTACCTGGAAACAAGGCAACACAGTCACAAGACATGAGGAGTTCACCAAGCAGATCCCAAGACTGTGAAATCGAGCCCATTCTTCCACAGTGTCACAAATGTAAGATGCAAAACGATGCAATCAAAACAAGGAATTGCAAAATTTGGTATTTGAAACCAAATGGGACTATTTGCTAGAGGTCGACCGATATATCAATTTTACAGATTAACTGGCACCGATAGTTGCTTTATGGAACTCTCATTATCAGGTAAATGAATGCTGATAGTTGCTGAATCCAATATATATCATTTGACACTGGTAGTAGGTCGCAATGCATGGTTTAACTTGTGGTCACTGTCAGAATATTTTCATTTAAGCCTATGATAATTATAAATAAAATAATTTTTACTATTAAGACACCTCCCCCCAGCCCACCTTAACTTTTTGAATTTGATAATCCAGCCCTCTAATGAAGCTAATTGAATATCCCTGAAGTTCACTTTATGTGGTGCAATAAATCAAAGTCAAGGATTAATTAATTTGCCTTTTTCTCATCTCCTTTAAATGTACATAATTTTTATATTTCAATTGTTAATAAAAAAACAAAAAATAAAAAATAAAAAACTGTGAAACACAGCTTTTCAAAATTCTAAACATTTTCATGGTTAAGTCATTCATTTTGTATTAAAGTTGAAAGTTTTCATTCGTATTACTGATTTCAGAAACTATCGACTGATCAATTAGTTATTTGCCAGATTTTCCAGTTATTGTTATCAGCAAACTCAAAAATCGGTCGACCCCTACAATCTGCTTAGTGAATATTCTCCTGTGACCTCAAATAGCGTCAAAAGAATCCATTTTGATTTCAATTTTTTATTCAAAATGAACACTAAATGCATAGATCTCTTACCTTGTTAAAGGTTCAAGCTGCAAACTCATTAAAGGCAGCACTGAAATATCAATTCCAAGCCAATATTTTTAAAGAAACAAATACACAGGGTTTTTCAAATTTCTGTGTACCTGATAGGCCCTGATGAGGGACTGGACTGCCAAATGGTCTTCCACCAGTTTCTCCACATTCGGCTGGGCCCCCACCAGAGACTGGGCCTGAGTAAGTCCGGCCAGACTCACTCCCAGTGGAGGAGGACTCTGGTAGGCTGTACCTGGAGGAGCACCAGCATTAGCATTCCTGAAGAAAATGTCCCAAGACTAAAAAAACAGAAAAAAAGAATCAGGATTTAGACTGTAGGTAGACAATTAAGTTGCACTCAATGGCTAAACAGACATACTGAATTGGATATGATATAACTGAATCATTTTGAACAAGATCTAATGAAGTAAACAAGAATGAATCCTATAACATGGTACATAAGTCTGGAGTCTGATCCATAGTGACTGTCCTTTTCCAACAGGTTTTAAAACTTTGTGAAGAAAACACTCTGTAACAAAACTCTTGGTTTATTTTCACCAAAGTAAACATCTGTGAAATAAATGAAGGGATGTATTTTGTTTATGAATATGAACCATCTACAAAACATGTTGGATAATGGTGGTGCTGGCTAAGGTAAGCATCACTACATTTCTATGAGTAACTCATCCAGCACTACTTGTGCTACAGATACAGACTTTAAACCATGTGGTCTGAGAAAACTAGAAACAGCTGGATTAATACTACATATAAAAGACCTTTGTACCATTAAAACATCCTGCAAGTTTCATGGTTTAAAATGACCTCCTCATAAACAAAGAATTTATTTAATCAAGCTCCAAAAATGGCTCATTTTAATATTGCGGGATCTGTGTTATCACCCAGGCAAACATATTTGCACACGACTGCCTCCAGAGCTAAACACAGACAAATAGTTATACACCATTGCACCATAGCTGCATCACAAACTCTAAGTAAATGATTTCATAATGTTTTGTCTAAACTACGGTTTTAGTTGGATGTTTTCAAAACACTTCCTTTCTTGCAATCACAAGTGGCCATAGATTCCTGTGCAATGACGTTAACTAGGGCTGCATGATATTGGAAAAGCCTGACATTTTCTGCAATATATATTGCAATAGCTCTATTTGGAAAGAATTATATTCATTCTAGAATGACTGAGGTGATTTTGTAGGGGAGTGAATCTGCATAGAAAAACAAATTACAAGCATATAGTTAAATACAATAGAACAAACAGTGCTTTGTTTTTCAGGTAAAGACTGACAGAAATTGAATTATGGAAAATAACACTGCAATTAAATATACTGTATAAACTAAATATAATTAAATATAATTAACTGTTAAAGCTACAAAACTGATTGTATTTTTCTTTTGTTGTTTGATTAACATTAATGGCAAAACGGCAGCACCCTTACAAAAAAGAAATGCAGTATATTGAAATACAATGGCAGTAAAACTGCAGTACAAAGTAGTATAACTGCAGTATAATTAAGTACAACCATAGATTTGCAGTATAATCACAGTACAACTGCAGTACATTGAAGTTCAACAGCAGTAAAACTGCAGTTGTACTGCAGCTATACTGCAATATTGCATTTTTTTTTTCAAAAAATTGCAGTTTTCTATATGTAAAAACTAAGGGCTTAAATACACAAGAGGCTTGTTTGAGATAAACTACATTAGCCTGCTACTGGCTGGCGAGATTTGCCGGTTGCAGGCAGGGGAGGAGTACAGAGACGGCCGTTAGGTCGGACACTTTGTGCTTTCCATAGTGTGCTGAACCACGTCATTCATGGCAGACCACACGATTTTTCATTGATTGTAACCAAAGAAATGGATGCGTTTGAAATTACCATGTTTACAATATCTGATATTCAATATCAAGATTGGTTAAATACAGGAACTTGTCTAAGAAAAAAACACAACAAACGTCTTCCTGGTCATCACAGAATCTGACCAATGAGAATAAAGTGTGTCATCATCAAGGCTTTCGCAGCAGATTTTGAGCAACTGCAGCATCTGACCTTGGTGGCTGGTCTCGTTTTATTGTCTCAAAGATAATAAAACAATTTCTAAACAATATTTCATAGAACTTTACATTTATGCCAGGAAAGCCATTCAGTGTACACAGCTCATTAGTTAGCTAGAAAGAAAGGAAAAAAAAAAAAAAAAAAAAAACCTCTAAAAAGGAGTATTTTGATAAACGTATGTGCCATATTACATATTCATTATATTTTTGCTTAACCTATTAGTGATGACAAATTAGTTCTGGGTGGTATGACCAAAAATCTGTATCACAGTATTTAAGACTCTGGCGGTTTCACTGTCTATTAGGGTGTTTTTTTCTTTTCATTACTGGACCATTATGTAACATTTTAGTGGCTTTCAAAAACACTACTTAGAGAAAGTACTTTTAAAAAAAAAGGTGTTAATCAAATGTAGTTAATCTTTTAAAATGTAATCAAATGAAAATGTATTTTTTTGGCAAGTTCAGTGTTTAAATTTAAACGTATGAAAACTTGTGTTCCCATTCAGTCAGTCACGTTCGACGTACGTCGGACAGACCGACGAATAGGAATCTCGCCAGAGAGGCCAATCTACTTCGAGTGTAACTAAACGAGCCAATGCACATTGGCATGCAATCATCTGCATCAGCTGCTCGCCTCGCAGCGTGGGTATATAATGAGCAGCAGGTGCGTTGCATCTTCAGCTTTTCGCTTCGGAGCCGAACTACTGAGCAAACACGGTGGTTTCTACGAGCGAGTGTTTGAAGAACGGACTTCAACGAGCCAGCTCTCTCTCTGACTGCTCTTCTCGTCCGGTGCAGGAGGAACAGCACAGCAGCTAAAAGCTGTGTATCAGCGTGAAGGCCGTTTTCACGGCTGGTAACAGTGCGCTTTAAGAGCGCTAAAAAGCTGTTCTTACAGTTGGTAAGAGCAGCGTCTGCAAGGAGAGTGCACACGACAGGCTGCACATTCCCTATCTGTGCTGCAGCGGCTTTCCCCTGCGTGCTTCGGCACTGAGAGAGTTAGTCCCTGAAAGAGCTTACACGAGTAGTTCGCGTCTTTTTAAAGATGTCGTTTTACTTGTGTGCTGCTGGATGCGGCCCTTACCTGGCGCCTCGGGATGGTCACCAACGCTGTATCGCGTGCTTGGGCTTAAGGCACACTGAGGCGGCGTTTGTGGACGAGTCATCTACCCATTGTGGGAAGATGACCGTCGCGGAGTTGCGGTCTAGACTCCAGTTCCTGCAAAGGGGCCGAGTCCCAGTGCTGCTGCCTCGTTCAAATCCTCCTCAGAGGGTTGCTTCGGGCGGCGGCACTGGTGACCTGAGGATCACGGTGAGCGTGTTTCCTTCGGGGAACCAACACCCTAGGAACCCTCATCCCTCCTGCACTCCAGAGCCAGTAGAGCTGCCGGGGGAGCGCGGTGGACCACCCCAGAGGTGTGTACCATCCGTGTCCTTCGGAGCTCCCCAAGACGACCAGATGTCGATCGCTGCATCGGAGGGTGAGCCTGACGCTTCTGGGGATGACGATTCGGCGCAGCTGCCTCCCTCCAGAGTGACAACTGTGCCCGATTCAGACCCGGAAATGATGGCTATGCTTTCCCGGGCCGCCAACAGGGTCGGGCTCGTGTGGAATCCTCCACCGTGCCCCGAACCCTCGAGGTTGGACGATTGGTATCTCGGGGTGGCAAGGGCTGGTTCTCAGCCCCCCACCCCAGTGCCTTTCTTCCCGGAGGTGCATGAAGAGCTCACTGGCACGTGGACGGCACCTTTTACTGCCCAAAACCGTGTCGGTGGGTCCTCCTCCCTCACCACCCTTGACGGCGGGGCAGCGAAGGGTTATACGCGCATACCCCCTGTGGAACGGACCGTTGCTATGCAACTGTGCCCTAACTCCACCTGGCGGGGGGAGCCGTCTCTCCCTTCCCGGGCCTGTAAGCACTCGTCGGATCTTACCGGCAAGGCTTACCAGGCCTGTGGGGAAGCTGCCTCTGCCCTACACGCTATGGCATTGTTGCAGGTCCATCAGGCCAAGGCACTGAAGGATCTGCACAAGGGTGGTCATGACCCACAAGTTCTTCAGGAACTTCGTGCCGCGACGAAGGTTACGACGCGGTCAGTGGGTCGTGCGATGTCCACACTTGTGGTCCAGGAGCGCCATCTCTGGCTGTGTCTCGCGGACATGAGGGATACCAACAAGGTCAGGTTTCTTAATTCCCGTGTCCCAGACTGGCCTCTTCGGCGACGCGGTCGAGAACTTTGCCCAACAGTTCTCGACTGTACAGAAGCAGTCTGAGGCCATCAGTCACATCCTGCCGAGGCGGTCAGCTGCTGCTCCACCACCGCCCGCAGCACCTCAGACTGCTCGTCGCCGAGGGCGCCCCCCTGCGGCCGCCCCCCGCGCCCCAGCAGCAGCAGCCTCCAGCTAAGTGGCGCCGTGGAGCCGGTCGTGGTCGGAGCGCCCAGCCCGTCCCGCCACCCCCCAAGAAGAAGGGTGGCAAGGCCAAGTCCAAGCGGCCCGGAGATGGAGGGGACTGCTCTACAGGAGGTGGTGACCGCACCGTTCCTTCCCCCGGAGGAGGGCCGGGTGGAGAATCTTTTGTCTCCTCTTTTTGTTCCGCCGTTCCCCAAATTCTCAATAAAAGAGCAGTTTCCTCTATCTCCGGGTCCGAAGAGGGCTCGGAGAGCAGTGGGAGGGCAAGAACCTCACCACTCTCATCCCCCTCTTCTGTCGCCAGCGGACTGCAGCGAGCAGCAGGCAGTCAAAGCCTCGACTGATCCCTCTGTCCACCCGTGGAAGCAGGTAAGTGTTGCACAGCACACTCTGACGCCGCTTCGGGCCGCCTCGCAGAGAGAGCCTCCCGGGCCGCGTCCCTGCGTTCCACCTCGCTGCCCCGCTGCAGGTGCGCCTGTGGTTCCTCTGGTCCCGCTGGTACGGTCTCTGGGGGCCTGGTTAGCGCTCACCAGTCCGTCCCGCTGGCTCATTCGGACCATCAGGCTCGGCTACGCGATTCAGTTCGCCCGGCGTCCCCCCAGGTTCAGGGGTGTCCACTTCACTGTAGTGAAAGATGTCGATGCCCCTGTCTTGCGTCAAAGATCGCAGTCCTACTGGCGAAGGATGCGATAGAGCCGGTCCCTCCAGCAGATATGAGGTCAGGGTACTACAGTCCCTACTTCATTGTACCCAAGAAAAGTGGCGGGTTACAACCGATCCTGGATCTGCGGGTCTTGAATCAGAGCCTTCACAAGCTACCGTTCAAGATGCTCACGCAGAAAACGCATTTTCGAATGCATCCATGCCCGGGATTGGTTTGCAGCGATCGACCTGAAGGACGTGTACTTTCATGTCTCGATCCTTCCGCGGCACAGGCCTTTCCTGCGGTTCGCGTTCGAAGGTCGGGCATATCAGTACAGAGTCCTACCCTTCGGGCTGGCCCTGTCTCCCCGCGTCTTCACGAAAGTTGTGGAGGGAGCCCTTGTTCCCATGAGAGAACAGGGTGTTCGCATTCTCAATTATCTCGACGACTGGCTCATTCTAGCACAGTCCCGGGATCAGTTGTGCGAACAGGGATTTGGTGCTCAGACACCTCAGCCAGTTGGGGCTTCAGGTCAACTGGGAAAAGAGCAAACTCGCCCCGGTGCAGAGGATCTCTTTTCTCGGTATGGAGTTGGATTCGGTCGAGCAGATAGCATGCCTCACAGAGGAACGTGCTCGATCGGTGTTGAACTGCCTGAATACATTCAATGGCAGGACAGCGGTCCCACTGAAGTTCTTTCAGAGGCTCCTGGGGCATATGGCGGCTGTAACACCGCTCGGTCTGCTTCATATGAGACCGCTTCAGCACTGGCTTCACGGCCGAGTCCCGAGATGGGCGTGGCAACGCGGCACGTTCCGGGTGCCAATCATTCAGGAGTGCCGCCGAACCTTCAGTCCGTGGTCGGACCCCTTGTTTCTTCGGGCAGGAGTGCCCCTAGAACAGGTGTCCCGGCATGCTGTGGTGTTCACAGATGCTTCTGCCACCGGCTGGGGTGCCACGTACAACGGGCATGCAGTGTCAGGGATTTGGACGGGACCCTATCTGCATTGGCACATCAACTGCCTCGAGTTGCTGGCAGTACGTCTTGCTCTGAGCTGCCTCAAAGGCCTGCTACGGGGCAAGCATGTACTGGTCCGTACGGACAACACTGCGACCGTTGCGTACATCAACCGTCAAGGTGGTCTACGCTCCCGGCGCATGTCGCAACTTGCCCGCCATCTCCTCCTGTGGAGTCGGAAGCATCTGAGGTCGCTTCGCGCCATTCATGTCCCCGTGCTCAACCGTGTGGTTGACGAGCTATCACGAGCTGCACTGCCAGGAGAATGGTGACTCAACCCCCAGGTGGTTCAGCTGATCTGGAGAGAGTTCGGAGAGGCTCAGGTAGACCTGTTTGCCTCACCAGAAACCTCTCACTGCCAGTTGTTTTACTCTCTGACCGGGGGGGAACACTCGGGACAGACGCACTGGCACACAGCTGGCCCCGGGGCCTGCGCAAATATGCGTTTCCCCCAGTGAGCCTACTTGCACAGACTCTGTGTCTTGCTGGTTGCGCCTTACTGGCCCAATCGGACCTGGTTCCCAGAACTCTCACTCCTCGCGACAGCCCCTCCCTGGCCCATTCCTCTGAGGAAGGACCTGCTTTCTCAGAGATGGGGCACTCTTTGGCACCTGCGTCCAGACCTCTGGAAACTCCATGTCTGGTCCTTGGATGGGACGCAGAGGTTCTAGGTGACTTACCCCCCCGAGGTACTTAACACCATCACTTCGGCTCGTGCACTGTCTACGAGACGTGCTTACGCCTCGAAGTGGAACCTGTTCGTCGAGTGGTGCTCTTCTCGCCGAGAAGACCCCCGAAGATGCTCGATCGGTGTCGTGCTTTCCTTCTTGCAGCAAGGGTTGGAGCGTAGGCTGTCCCCCTCCACCCTCAAAGTCCATTCTCCTGCTATCTCCGCTTACCACGACCACATAGATGGCAAATATGTTGGTCAGCACGACCTGGTCGTCAGGTTCCTTAGGGGGGCGAGACTGTTAAATCCTCCTCGTCCCCCCTCCATACCCTCTTGGGACCTCGCTCTGGTGCTAAGAGCACTTCAGATTGCTCCCTTTGAGCCTTTGCAATCAGCAGACTTAAAGATTCTGTCTATGAAGACTTTGCTGCTGGTTGCATTGGCCTCCATCAAGAGGGTAGGGGACCTGCAGTCATTTTCAGTCAACGAATCGTGCCTGGACTTCGGGCCGGGTGATAGCCACATGGTACTAAGACACCGGCCTGGCTATGTGCTCAAGGTTCCTACCACTCCCTTCAGGGACCAGGTGGTGAGCCTGCAAGCACTGCCCTCGGAGGAGGCAGACCCAGCCCTGGCTTTGCTCTTTCCAGTTCGCGCCTTGCGACTGTACATAGACAGAATTCGAAGCTTCAGGACCTCAGACCAGCTCTTTGTCTGTTACGGAGGCCAGCAGAAGGGAAAGGCTGTCTCCAAGCAGAGGATGGCCCACTGGATAGTGGATGCCATCGCCCTGGCTTACCAAGCTCAGGGTTGCATGCTCACTCCACGAGAGGTGTAGCATCCTCCTGGGCGCTGGCTTGTGGCGCCTCGCTAACAGACATTTGTAGAGCTGCGGGCTGGGCGACACCCAACACGTTCGCTAGATACTATAGCCTTCGCGTCGAGCCGGTCTCCTTCCGTGTTCTCGCCTCAGGTCAGAGGCACGGAGAGGCCCCGGCTTAGTGTCGGCTTGCTGCGCTGCGTGCGCTTCTTGCTCCAGAGAGTCCCTACGGGCAGACCCTGTTGAGTCCTCCGATTACCCTTCGGCAGCCGACGTGGCGGAGCGTCCGGCGCCAGGCCTATACTCCGTTGCATCCCTGAGAACCGGATTTAGGCTGGGTTCCATATGTGTGACCCTACGGGGATCCCATTTGGCTTTCTCCACGGCTGCTCCTAAACGAAGCCCGTGTCTTTCCCTCTGGGAGAACCCATCTCTACCGAGTTGGAGTCACCCCAGTTCTTCCATATGTAGCACAGCCCTACAGAGTTAGTCCATATGTACTTCTCCACATAACTCCTTCGGGGAAGGATGTGGCTTCCGCAGCATTCCTTTCAAACGAAGGTTACGCTTTCCCAGCGTTATCCAATAGTCTCACTGAATGGGTTTGGGAACAACAGTGATCGACCCTCTCTGTGTGTTAGCCCTGTCCCACCGTCCGCAGGCAAGGGGGTTCAGGTGGCTTACAACAGAGCGCTGGAGGAGGGCAGCTCCTGTGGCGCTTTGGTAGGGATTCCTATTCGTCGGTCTGTCCGATGTACGTCGAACGTGACCGACTGAATGGGAACGTCTCGGTTACAAAAGGTAACCCTTGTTCCCTGAAGGAGGGAACGGAGACGTACGTCCCGTCGCCACAGTTGTTGTCCTGCTGTGCTGCCGCCTGCTTAGTTCGGCTCCTCAGCGAAAACCTGAAGATGCAACGCACCTGCTGCTCATTATATACCCACGCTGCGAGGCGAGCAGCTGATGCAGATGATTGCATGCCAATGTGCATTGGCTCGTTTAGTTACCCTCGAAGTAGATTGGCCTCTCTGGCGAGATTCCTATTCGTCGGTCTGTCCGACGTACGTCTCCGTTCCCTCCTTCAGGGAACGAGGGTTACCTTTGTAACCGAGACGATATTCCTTAAACTAATAATAATAATAATAATAATAATAATAATAATAATAATAATAATAATAATAGTAATAAAGTTTATTAAAACATTTAGAAGTACATTCTATTGTGCAATAGTAATATATTTCTTCCATATTTTCTTCAAGTTAAACCAAACCTTTATTTCGACGGGTTGTTGTGAAGACTTTTGAGTTTTTGATGATGATAATTTTATTAAATTTAATGGTGAAATGCTTGTGAAGAGACTCTTAGAGCTGCACTGCAGATGAAGTTCATGTGTTCATGTCCTCATTATAGTGAGAAGGTAGACGATGAAAACAACACGCGTTGCACATGCTTCAGATAGCCTATAGCTGCGTCTCATTTCAAAGGCTGCATCCTCCAGAGGTCGTATTTGATGGTTGCATACATCATCGAGCTGGTCATCTTTTAAGAAAAGTAACAGTTAAGATTGCAAAGTAAGAAAGAAATTATACTAGTTTACACCTCACAAGGAATAACAGTCAATTTTATAACGGTTACTTCTCTTAAATAAGACATCTTTGATGATGTTATGCAGCCTTCAAATGCAAGACTGTAGCCTCTGAAATGAGACGTAGCTTATGTGTGTAGTAGATGAAACAGTGGCACTCATTCACACAGAGACATGCAGTACATGCAGACTTCAGATTTACATAACAGTCTTATTGAACTTTGATATCAGACACCAGTTCATATCACAATTTGATTCATTGTACAGCCCTATGTTTGATTTTTGTCATCCAAAAATTGCCATTTTCTATGACATTCAAGGTTAAAGGTGGGGTAAGCCATATTTCAAAAACACTGTTTGGAAGTTAAGGCTGGAATACACTACACGATTTTTAAAATCTGAACAGATTTTTAAAACACTAGGCATCATACACTTGCCGACTTTGTAAATGGTTACAGAGAAAAGCTGGGCATCATACACTACCAGACTTTAAAATCGTTCAGAACACAAACAGAAAGACATGCTTGGTTGCTAGGAGACGCATGACAGACAGGTGAAACAAATGCAAGAGATGCGAGGCAAATGCTTTTGGAGATAGACAGGGGTGGGTAGACACAGTCAGTATGGACAGATTACAACAGGAGTTAGAGGTAAATTGTGTAGTTTTATGAATATCCAAGTTGTTACCTATAATGTAATCAATTATCATAATCAGTCGCTATGTACATTTAATGTAATATAATTAATAATTCTTCTGGCGTAAATGTATAATAGTGATGAATATTAACATATTTAATAATGAATGAATCCGGATTTGCCGCAGAATGTGGTTTGCTAACTCTCTCAAGACAAAGCTAACAGTACAGTACTTACTGAGGCAATTTTTCTATCATGGTGGAGCTCCACTTATTCTTCAGTGATTTTTTTATTGCGTTATGAAAAAGAATTATTTTAGTAAGAATTATTAAGTATTTTTCAACCTGGGAGCGACGTGAGCTGTATTGACCCGACTGTGTGACGAAACTGCCGCAAACAAATAGAAAACGGCAGATTCTGCATTTTCTCATTCATGAATGTCATGTGCGATCTCGCGGGCGCGGCTCCATCTAGCGGCTGTAAGCGGTATATTTTAGTGTCTCAACATGATCACCATGATTACTCGTCAGGCGCCAAGCTTGTGATTAGTGCGCTGAATGAGGTAAGTTTTTCCTTGTTACCCGATTTTGTACAGTAGTCTCATTTTTTTCTCGATCTTTTTGACTTTGCACCCTTGATTTGCATTGTTTGGGCAGCGTATGACTGTATCTTGTACTGTATTTATATAACAACACCACATATAGTGCACTGATGTGTATTCTAAAATCGGCTCACTATGTCTATGACCATGATATACTACGCAATTTTCCATGGAATCTGTCGGCTCAAATCTGCAGACTGGCTCTGACTTTTGTCAACTAGCGTCAACTTGTTCAGACTATAAATCGGGGGGAAAATCGGGGCAAAAATCGTGTAGTGTATTCCAGCCTTTAGTTGGACCGACACCAACAACAAACTTGTAGCCAATCAGCATTAGGGGGCGTATGACAGTCAAGGAGAAAGAATGAGCAAGAGGGAGATTTGAAGAAAGATTGCAGAAAGAGAAATGAGACCCAATACAAAAGAGCTCAAAAGAATATCACTGAAATTAAGGTTTATTACTGGGCAAGCGCTTTAGGACACACATTAATATTGAAAAAAAAAAAGCGGGCGGTCTGACAATAACCCGGTCACTCCCGAGATGTGTTGGCATCAGCGCATCTGTGCTTGAACTTGAAGTGAACAAAACTTTCTGCCGTGGTGGCGTTCACACTGAAGAGACATTCTGAAAAGGTCGTCATTCAGCATCATTCTGTTATTGCATGGATGTTAAGAGATTTCTTTTTGCAGTATAGCTAGTAATCCAACAGTTTTCGTTTTTATGTATTTTTGTCTTAGCCTATAGTTTTGAGGGACATGTTGTTGGCTATTTAATTTAGCCTATTTTTGTCTGTGTGATAGTTAGCATATTATTCTTTGTGACATTTTTTTCTCTGACATTTTTTAGGGTGTTGACAGCATCATAAGACAAATAAATAAAAATCTTGTATATACTATGCAACATTTTATATTTGTTATCCCCAATCACTCTTTCTGTAGGGGACGTTTAAATGCAAGATTCTGGAAACGGTCAAAATTTAGTGAGACCCATCAGGTCAGGAGAAAAAAGAAAAAAAAAAGAAAAGAAAAAAAATTCACTATATGCAGATAGCGGGTGAACACAAGAGTGAATTTTAGGTGGAAGCCTTGCGGGAGCGGGACGAAAAAAAAAACAGTCCCGCGCAGACCTATATTGGAGTGTCATTGAATGTCTGGAGCTGCTGTGCTGTTGGCAACTAATAACAAAAAACTCTTGTTTGTATTTACTCTTGTGTAATGTACGTTCATTTTTGTGCTTCCTTGTCGTTCGTTCATCATCTGTGCCTTATTTTTCATGAAGCATTATTTTGTTGTGCTTCTGCTATAATAAACAGACATCCACTCTCACCACTCTCAGGCAGAGCAATGAAGAGAGGGGTGGGTTTGTTTGGGTTGATTTCAAATGTCAACAATGTCCAACAGCATTTTTGAAACATCACTTTCCCCACCTTTAAACATTAAGTTCCATATGTGACTGGATTCTGTTGGCTCTGTCATCATAGGACACTGCATGGTATTTGTCATGTTAAAGAGAGTAAGTTGTGTGGGTTATTTATTGTTGTTCTTAAGTTATAACCACTAGAAAGAAGGGTATGCAGAAGTCCCCTCTCAAAACACTACACAGTGCTGTTCGTGGCAATTGAAAAGATACCATACTAGATCATAATATGCGCGAAATTGAAACCAGTATACCTGTTCATACAGCACTATGACAAATTTATTCAAACACACAAATGAAATACGAAAACTAAACATTAAAAGGAAGATATAAAAACTTCAACATTTCGAAGCGGCCGAAAAAAGGCAGACGAGGAGGACCAACTTCAGCCGACGGAGTGGAACACACTGAGAAAACTTAGTCGGCCGACAAAGAAAAACTGCCCGATGGCCGACCGTCGGCTTGGTGTGTTCCTGCCTCACTGAAAACAATTGGGGGGGTGGGGGAATTCAGATAAAAAAAAAAAACACAGCAATATTGCAACTGCTGTGGTGGTGGGGGGAATCAAAACACCATACCATCTTTTAAATGTACCATTCCTTCAGAACCTGAGAGAATATCTGATCTAGATGGCCACAATGTAAATGCCTGAGGGATAGGTGGAAATATCCATGCACAGGACAGTGAGCAAAACATTAACCCAAGATACTGTGGACCTTGTACTCCCTTTTGAACTAGGTGGTTATTATAATGGAAGTTTATTACATAAAACCTCATTAGAAGTGCAGAGGGTGAAAACAACTAATTGCCCATAATGAATCAGCATGTCCAGTCAGTATGTCCTGGAACAGGCACACTCCCGTGACTGCTCTAAAAATACAACCAGGGATCCCAGTAATGTGATCTTAGACACACAAGTTGCTATCCAGCATCTGTAGACAGATGGAAATTCAGTGTATACTTGGATTGAGATTTTTTTGGCATTTTTATGCAAATACCCAAGACCCAAAACTTTAGTTTGAGAATGGACAAGACAACAGAGACGTCTCTTCATTCTTTCTTCACATCATCCAACTGCATGCCCTCTGCCTCTTACCTTGTGCACACTTTTGGGATTCTCCAACCATGCATAGTACATCTCCTCGACATAGTTAGAGCTCGTTCCATTCAGAAACGGCTCTGCGGCCACCGGTGCCGTGTAGCACCTGAATGGCTGAAACGTCCTAGGGGTGGCTGCTGGCCTCTGCTGTGATAGATTTTTAGCAGTCTGTGAGGCCGTGATTGGCCGGAGCCGTGCCGCACAAGTCCTTAAGCGGTGCATCGCAGTCTATTGAATGAACACCACCCACACTCACAAGTTCCTAGATGTCCCCAGTGCCACAAAAGAAAGGAGAAGTGTCACCTCCTTCTTTAGCCCAAAACGGAAAATGTGTTTCAATTTCCTGTGGAAGAACGGTCACGTTCCAAACGCCCTTGACCTTTTACTCCTATTTGCGTTTTGCACTCTGGAAGAAAAATAGAAAAGTCAATCAGATGTGCAGTTTAACTCAGAAATTTAAAGACAAATAGACTTTATGGACAGGAGTATGCTGTTAGTAAGTTCCTGCCCTGGGTATGACATGGAGAAATTAGATTTTTAGTGCAAAAGCAAAACAAAAGTTGCGTCCCACATGACGCACTATACACTATGCACTTATACATTATGTACTTATGCACTATGTATTCATCCGTGTAGCATGTGAATTTTATAAGGTTATTTTGTCATTTAACATCGGAGTCTGATAGCCCCTCCCACTCCACAACGTAATTAAAGCTGTGACAGTGCATGAAGTGTCCAACATTCCACAATTATTTTTTTCCGTTAATTTAGTGCATCATCCGGGTATTTAAAGTGCACTTTTTCTTTTTGGAATTTTCAGTGTGAGCACACATACTTGCACTATTTATACTCAAAATGTCTTAGAATAGTGCATAAGTACACAAATTGGAACGCACCTAAACAGTTATAATCTAATATATAATTTAAAGCTGCAAGCAGAGATGAAAGGGCCCTCGCACCCATGCCACTGCCACCCGGTGGCTTAGGAAAAAAAAGAGCACATGGGCAATATGCAAGATTAGACTGACCAAATTATGTGATGTTGATCTGGTTAAATGTCCATAAGGAGCTAATCACAGTGTAAAACATGACATTTCCTGTTTCCTGCAGGTGGCACTCTAATAAAACGTGAAGTTTGGGGCAGATTGGTCATTGTATACCCGAGTTACAACAACTTCCTATTTCATGGCAAAACATCGAACTTTGTCAGGCCACCATGGAAACGCCCTTCAAGATTCAAGATCTTTGCAA
>NC_090229.1:30114730-30154730 GCF_024489055.1 Chanodichthys erythropterus | reverse complement strand
TTTTTAACGTTTTTGAAAGACGCCTCTTATGCTCAGCAAGCCTGCATTTATTTGATCAAAAATACAGAAAAAAACAGTAATATTGTGAAATATTATTACAATTTAAAACAATAGTTTTCTATTTTAATATACTTTACAAAATTTTTTTTTTCAGTAATGCAAAGCTGAATTTTCATCAGCCATTACTTCAGTCTTTTGTGTCACATGATCCTTCAGAAATCATTCTAATACTGATTTGATACTCAGTGGAGTAACAAAGTTGGAAACAGTTGTGTTGCTTAATATTTTTTGGAAACTGTGATACTTTTTTTCTGGATTCATTGATGAATAGTCAAAAAGAACAGCATTTATTCAAAATATAAATATTATCTAACAATATAAAGCTTTACTATCACTTTTTATCAAAAAAAAATGTATCATCCTTGCTGAAAAAAAAGTATTAATTTCTTCCAAAAAAAAAAAAGAAAAAACTGACCCCAAACTTTTGAACAGTACTGTATATATATATATATATTTTTTTTTTTACAAAAGATTTAATTTAAATAAATGCTGCTTTTTAACTTTTTATTCATCAAAGAATCCTGAAAAAAAGTATCACATTATAAAAAAAATATAAAGCAGCACAACATTTGTAATAAATCAGCATATTAGAATGATTTCTGAAGGATCATGTGACACTGAAGACTGGATTTAATGATGCTGAAAATTCAGCTTTGCATCACAGGCATAAATTATATTTTAAAGTATATTATAATAGAAAACCATTATTTTAAATTTTAATAATATTTTACAATATTACATTTTTTTCTGTATTTTTGATCAAATAAATGCAGGCTTGATGAGTAGGAGAGACTTCTTTCAAAAACATTAAAAATAGCAATGTTTCTAAACTTTTGAATCTCCACACACACAAATGACAAAATTCTCTCTCTCTCTCTCTCTCTCTCTCTATATATATATATATATATATATATATATACACACACACAACTGTCTGTATTTAGACAAGTGTCTAATGTAGAACTATTCATTGTTATTGGTATCCGTTTTGTGAAGCGATAAAATATCCATGAAGGTTAAAGTGAATTAGTACATCTCACCAACATCTCCTTAATAGATTTACAGGGCAAAGGCTACAGACTTGAATTAGCTTAGGTGCTTTATCTCGTCTAAGCCGGTTCTGTTCAAGGAGTTTGAAGTGCTGTTGTGGCGCATTTTCAGTCGCTCTTATATGACAGACAACACTGTGATGCTGTATTGCTTCTGCCCTGGAGACCATTTGCAATGACATGAAGACCAAAATCATTCAGTGTACCTTTTTGACTGGACGTCCCTCACTGCACTGTCCAACACAACATTCATAGACCACTATATTGGCTAGATTTCTTCTGGTGTTTCTGCTGTGATTATGACAACACTGCTTCTTCATATAGTAAATTTAAAAAAAAAAATGTGAACCTAAGTTTCAAGATTCTAATTCTGTATGTTTCACAATAAAAAATAATTATTTAGGGGTTAAATTAAAATACAACAACTGGTGTACAGATCAATATTTCAGTTTTCTCATGAATCCTTTAAGTGCTGGATTGGTTTTTCTGCAATGCCTACTGAAAACACACATAACAATTGATTATATTTAAATGATTGTTTTAATTTGACATAATCTGGGTATGATTTATTTATTTTTCAGTTGTTTTGTCCCTCAGCGTTTCGCGTGTGGTTATGAACACTAGAGGGCGCCAGCATCAGTGTTAGTGTTATTAAGTGTGCTTAAATGTTACTGTCAGAGGGGGGAAAGTAACACAGGATGGTTCAGTTGTATAATTAGTGCACTATGAAACAATTCAGCTAACATGATAGTATGATACAACTAGCCTATGTAAACACTATAATTTTTAAAACTTATGTAAGAATAGAATTAAGCAATATGCTATTGCTATGGGTTGTGCTTTATTGAGAGTATAGAAATGGCTAAGACTTAAAGGATTAGTTCACTTTCAAATTAAAATTTCCTGATAATTTACTCACCCCCATGTCATCCAAGATGTTTATGTCTTTCTTTTTTCATTCGAAAAGAAATTAAGGTTTTTGATGAAAACATTCCAGGTTTTTTCTCTATATAGTGGACTTCAATGGAGCCCAAACGGTTGTAGGTCAAAATTACAGTTTCAGTGCAGCTTCAAAATGTTCTACACGATCCCAGACGAGAAATAAGGGTCTTATCTAGAGAAACCATCAATCATTTTCTAAAAAAAAAAAATTAATTTTATACATTTTAATCATAAATGCTCATCTTGAACTAGCTCTCTTCTTCTTCTCTATCTGAATTCCGGCAGTGTAGACACTGCTAAGTGTATTACTGCCCTCCTCAGGTCAAAGTTTGAACTAAATTGTCATATACAATATGCTACTGCAAGTATATAACAATTAGTTCAAATTAGCAATTAGCCCTGCACATTTTGTATGTCTCCCTATTCTGACACACCCATTTCAGGTCTCGCTTTCTCTACTAAAGAGCACATTAGTTGAATCAGGTGTGATAGATGAGGAAGCAGGGCTGAGGGTCCTCCAGGACAGGTTTGGGATCCACTGCTCTAGATAAGACCCTTATTTCTTGTCTGGGACAATGTAGAACGTTTTGAAGCTGCATTGAAACTGTAATTTTGACCTACAACCGTTTGGGCTCCATTGAAGTCCACTATATGGAGAAAAATCCTGGAATGTTTTCATCAAAAACCTTCATTTTTTTTTGACTGAAGAAAGAAAGACATGAAAATTTTAGATGACATGGGGGTGAGTAAAAAAATTACTGTATAATAAAAATATTAGGGACACAAATGTTCATTTAAGCAAATTATGTGGCATCCTTTCAATAGAAAATACAGTCCCTGATGTGACGGAATGTTTATAATGAATAAAAATAACTATTCACAATGATGTCACAGCTGTTACTTTATTGTGGAATATATCATGACTGGAAAGTATTGACCAATGAGAAACCAGGATTGTAAAAAATATTCTATATCTAGATTCAATATCTTTTTGCATTATTATTGAAATTAGGTCTTTTTTACAAGGCCATATATAAAGGAGGAATAAATAAATAAACAAATATAGTTTTATTTTGTAATTAAAAAAAAAAAATATATATATATATATATATATATATATATATATATATATATATATATATATATATATATAATATCTTCTGTGAAACATACAAAAAAGATATGTTGAAAGTCAAACAACATTGACTTTCTTATGGACAAAAACATTTTTGAAAAAATATTTGTGTGTGTGTGAAGACAGATGAAGACAAAATTATAATCCTTTTAAATGTTGTATTACATGTTATGTCACACAGCAATGAATTGTCGTCCTTCATCGTATCACACTGCTCCTGTGACCTGTTGCAGTCTTCATGGCACTCTCTATTGTGTATTTTCATCCACTTCAACATATACAGGGCTGGCCTGCAGTGTTAATTACTCTGATGCAGTGAGGCTTTGCATTAATTGATGCAGTGTTTGCATTCATTTACTTTGCTATAGCATAAGAGTGTCTGTCAGCTGAATAGCTGGCTGGCTCAGAATAATGTAGTCTCTCTGTGTGTGTGTGTGTGTGTGTGTGTGTGTGTGTGTGTGTGTGTGTGTGTGTGTGTGTATATAGAGGGAAAATGTTTCTAAGAATGAAGTTGTGTGTCATCCATGCTCTGATTTGCTGAGAATAACAATGATCTCCTGCCAGTGAGACCAGTGAGGGGCTCCCACATTGCCATCAGGGCCACAGAGCCCTTTTTGTGTTGCTGCTGTGTGTTTTCTGGCTGCCTGTCCCTTTCACATATGCAGGTCAATGGGCCCAGCCTGTGTGATGTTTGACTACTGTCTCATCAGCATTTAGCACATAAAATCCTCTCTGCATAAATTCAATTTAGAGAAGCTATCAAGTAATATAGTCTTGACTGCATCAACCAGGCAACTCATTTTACATGCTGCTGACCCACTTCTCTGATTGCATTTGGTGCGCAAATGAATAAATGGGTTTTATGCATTAGCCACAGAACTCCTTGTCAGGTGGTCTGAGGAGTTACACCGGCAGTGTAAAACTTATTCAATGACTTTAAAGGGGGCTTATATAATTAATAATAATAATTAATAATAAAATTCTGTCCTTGTTTACTCACCTTCTTGTTGTTCAAAACTGTATGACTTTCTTTTTTCTACAGAACATAAGAGAATCTATTTTGAACAACATTTAAACTGTATTGTCCTTATTATTAAAGTCAATGGGGTCAAATGGATAGATATAGATAGATAGATAGATAGATAGATAGATAGATAGATAGATAGATAGATAGATAGATAGATAGATAGATAGATAGATGCAATATATTTGTCAGTCTATAAAACAGTGATAAATATTGACACTATCTTTTTGAATGTAGCCTATATTCACAGCGACGCGACTTCATTTTAAAACTGAAACAGATTTTAAATCACATTGTTTACTTGCCTGAATTTACATGTTTACAGAGAAAAACAGAGCCCCGAGCTAGATAAGCTAATATATATATATATATATATATATATATATATATATATATATATATATATATATATATATATATATATACATACATACTGGAGTCTGTTTCGACTCGATTATATATCATTATATATAAAAGTCGAAGCCTACACTGTACAAATTGTTGGTTTAACTTAAAAAATTAAGTTACCTGGTTGCCGTAAAATTTTGAGTTCATTGAAATTAAAAATTTGAGTTAATACAATGAAGGCAATTGGTTTACTCAACAGAAACTCAAAATATTTATGTTATCTGAACCACATTAATTATCTTAGTTGATTTGACAAAATAAATAATGTTTTGATAGCAAATCATGAAAATATATATTTTTTTTACAGTGTACAGTCAGTGTATTCCAGCCTTTCTTTGTAATTTAACTTTGTGTGTACTGAAACGTTGAATACTTATTTGTAAAAAATAAATAAACAGGCCTAGATAAAAATAATAATAATATATACTTCAAGGGTTCAAGCCTTAATTAGGGGGGTCAGACCCCCCCAAACCCCCATAATTCGCACCCTGGGATAATAATTATCCAGTGATTTCCGCACATTACGTTTGTTTACTCAGCTCTGAAGAGGTGATAAATAAAGGCTTAATTGCAGCAGAAGGAATGCACGCTGGTAACTGTTCTCAGAGAAAGACACTTGAAGGGGGGCGACTCGGGCTCGCAGGGTAATGGCTGTCAAGCGGAATTTGCGCCCCCCGGTAGAGAAGCGACGCGCTGAATGGGGTTGCCCGCTACATCCGTGAGCTGGGTACTTGATTCCTCTCTAAAATCTCCGCATGTTCCCCCTTTTCTCCTCCTCCCTCGGTGCTTTAAATTGCAATCCTGCTCTCGCGCTCAATGGCGTGTTCACGGGGTGTTTTCGTCCCCCTTTCATCTCGTTTATAAGGACCGTGAGATATTCTTGTCCCTCGTCTGTTGTCGGATTTGACAGCGGCTCCATTCACGGAGAAATTGGCCGTAATTAGTGCAATTATGCTGATTCGCACTTGTACTGCAAACGGAACAGAGCGCGGAGGGATAACCAAAACAAAGATCAATCAATCATGACGTGAATGAAAGCGACGCGTAACGCTCGCCACATAATGATGCCATCAAAAGTATGTCTGGTGACGAGCGGATGCGACTGTGAGAGGAATAATTATAAGCAGCCCACCACCATAGATCTGTAAGTCACAAGTTTATGGACAGAATGTTATGGACTCGAAGTAAACAACAAGGCAAACAATGTGTTTAGTTGGTATGTACAGAAAAACAACTTGACTGAAGGATGATGAATGTCAACAATAAACAATATCATTCTCACAATATGACTGGGCTGTGATTCAGCTGTAAGCAGTCATGCTGAAACTCTGTGAATGTGATGTTGCTCTAAAATAAAAAGTTAATTGGCAATATTTAATATTTCAGACCAAAATCTTGGCCAGTTTGTAGGCCTATTAATTGTCTCTCCGCAAAGGAAAATAGTCCCAAAATAAGCCAAAGCATCAAGCGTTGCATGTCACTTAGCAATACAGGAACTGGAACAGGCCCATTCACACCAAGAACGCCGACTGAAGAAAATGTTCTGTTTATTACAGTACAGTCGCGCTTCAGCTATGTGTCTGCAGCTGTAAATGCACAAGTCAGCTGGAATCTATTGGCTGTCAATGACTTTATTGTTCATCAGCTGGAAAAAACGTCCTGAAACTGACTCCAACAATATCATTCCATTGTGTCCTTATCGTTATTGTTGTGTAGTGAGGTCTGAATCCGGAAGTGATTGCTCGCACTCATTGATATATACATGCAAGAGATCACTTCTGGCATCGGAGCGTGTTTTCAGACCTCACCAACCGGATCCTCAAGGCTGTTGGACATAGTGGTGTATTAGAGGTAAAAAAATATATAAATACTGTTCGGTTTCTCGCACAAACCAATCATTTCGTGTTTTAGGACATCAATGTGTCGTCACAAGCCGCGGGGTTTAATTTGGATTTGTCTGTGCATGTTTTTTTGACTCTTATAGATGGAATTCCCATTGACATGCATTATACGACTGACAGACGGCAACGGTTGGAGTTAAAGGGTTAGTTCACCCAAAAATTAAAATTCTGTCATTTATTACTCACCTTCATGCCGTTCCACACCCGTTAGACCTTCGTTAACCTTCAGAACACAAATTAAGATATTTTAGTTGAAATCCCATGGCTCGGTGAGGCCTGCATAGGGACATTTCCTCTCTGAAGATCCATTGATGTACTAAAAACATATTTAAATCAGTTCATGTGAGTACAGTGGTTCAATATTAATATTATAAAGCGACAAGAATATTTTTGGTGTGCCAAAAAAAACCAAAATAACTTATTTAGTGATGGCGATTTCAAAACACTGGAAGCTTCGGAGCGTTATGAATCAGATCGCGTGTCAAACTGCCAATGGCTGAAATCACGTGACTTTGGCGCTCCAAACAGCTGATTCAACACACTGATTCATTTGTGCTCCGAAGCTTCATGAAGCAGTGTTTTGAAATCGGGCATCATCTTTTTTTTTTTTTTTTTTTGGCACGCCAAAAATATTCTCGTCGCTTTATAATATTAATATTGAACCACTGTACTCACATGAACTAATTTAGATATGTTTTTAGTACCTTTATGGATCTTGAGAGAGGAAATGTCATTGCTCCCTATGTAGGCCTCACGGAGCCATCGGATTTCAACAAAAATATCTTAATTTGCGTTCCGAAGATCAACGAAGGTCTTACGGGTGTGGAACGGCATGAGGGTAAGTAAGAAATGACAGAATTTTCATTTTTGGGTGAACTAACCCTTTAAAAATCATCATTTGTGTTCTACTGAAGAAACAAAGTCACCTACATCTCGGATACCCTGGGGGTAAGCAGATAAACATCACATTTTCATTTTTGGGTGAACTATCCCTTTAAAAATGGAGTGGGGAAAAAAGCATCAAAGCATTGTGTAATCATTCTGTGTTTTCCAACTCTACTCCAGGTTTTCTGCACACTGGCGAGAGAAATCGCCTTCCAACAAAACACTGGGAAACAACCCAGTGCTGTTATATTAAATTTAAGCACCCCTATGTCTAATGAAATTTGAAGACTGGAACAAACTAATAAATGTAATACTTGTTATAAAACTACATTACTGCCCACAAATATACAGAAAAACCAAAACTGTATAATTTGTCACTATCTTCACAGAGGGATCTGGGAATCTCATCTTTGTGATAAATGTCACAACGCAGCCGGATCTGTGTTGATGGAACGCGGTGTGTCTTTAAGACCCTGCGGATCCCCGGTAACCCCACACGGCTCGTTGTCCGTACTCTCCCGACTCTCTCTGTAGTTATTTGAGGGAGGCGCTAGAGCCCTATCTCCACTTTACAAAATAAAGGCAGAAGTAACGGCACTGTCTTGAGAGAACAAATCAAGCCAAAGCTGTGCAAACAGACTCTTGCGTCTCTCTCTCTGTGGCGTCGGAGTGTGTGCGGCCGATGCGCTGCAGGCTGAAGCGTTCGGAGGCTCGTATCCAGTTTAAATCCTGCGCTCACCCTCTGTTGAGTATATGTGGAGCTCAAGCGACACTTCTATGAGAATCCCCACTGAACGGCGAGACGAAGTTTGGTTGTTTTCCTAAACCGGGGGTGCTGGGGAGAGTCGAGGAGAGAGAGAGAGGGCGAAAGATGGTTTTGAACAGCCTCCCGTGCGTCCTGGTTTCGCTGTGCTTGGTTTTTTTCTCGTCTTCTCCGTGCAAAGCTCGGATTTACACCAACCACTGGGCTGTTCGGATAGCCGGCGGACCTGAGCAAGCAGAGCATATCGCCAATAAATATGGGTATAGAAACCTGGGCCAGGTAAGTGTGTCCTGCACAAAGATGTTTGGAAGAAACTCACGTGTTATTTCATAGTATTTGCGGTCCAAAGCTCTTTCCCATCAGTTCAAGTGTGTTATCACTTTGATTGAAGTTCAAACGTCAAGGCTGGAAGCTTTACGCAAGTTTCACAAAGTTTTACATGTTGTGTTGTGATAGTTGAGAATGCTGAATTTATGTTTTGAAGATTCAAATCTTCGTGAATGTGCCTGAAGACTCGTTTTAGCCCAAGAATATCCAATTCTCAGAGTAAAATCCAGGGAACAAATAGGTCTCTAGTGACTCCCAACAACAACAACAGGTGTTTTTGAAACTTTACTGCTTGGATCTACCACCTTGTGTCAGTCTACTATTTTCTGTTAGTTATGAATGCTAGCAAAGGTGTACTTTTGTATTTGAAAACGATAAGTAACGAACTCAGGTCACACATGACATGCATCTTCAGCAGGATTCATGACATGTAACATTCACTGTAACGTTACAAAGGCTAAAAAAGTTAATGTTTCATACTGTATGTTTTAAGAAAATGAAATATGTTAAATTTATTCATAATGCAGCCTTTTACAGCCAAGTCTGGTTTTTAATTGGTCAAGCCAAGTTTTTTAGAAGTCAAGAACTGCATTATGTGGCATAAAATGCCTTGGCCTCAATTCAGTTTCATCTTCTTCCCGGGAGCAAGAAAGTCTTCATAATAATTTAGTTTAATGATATGTTTCGTTATCCAGTTAGTACTTTGATCGTAAAAAAAATGCTGGTGCATTTAAATAAATAATAGGTTAATGTAAGTTTATGGTCTTAAACTTTGCTCTTTACTGCAGATCTCAGATCTGCCATGTGGTTAGAGATTTCGCCGCAACTGTGTTCAATCTCTGATTTCACAATGTGCTATCTTATCGTTCATCTCGACTTATTGTGCCAGCTAAGAGTTCCTTCCTCAACTGCGAGGTTGTCACATCCAAAGTAACAATTTATGAAAGTTTAAACACTCCTGAACTTTGCAACTCATCATGTTCTCCTGTGGGAGTCTGCTATAGGATCCTGGAATGTGAGATTGCATTTGGAGCCAGTTGTAGATTATGTGTTTGTGAACTAAAAGAAAGTATAAGATGCTATTTATAAACCCAGAAGTTTCCCCTACATCAATTGAATTTTGAAGCAGTTGCTTTACAAGCCCATTTGACTGACTGTAATCTGGCAAGGCTTATCGTTGGCTTCAAGAGTCATTGTTTTTTATGGCAGACTTATGTATCCCTATGGAGTACAGTAGTCTGTGGAGAATGTGTCATGGCTGCCTAGTGTTTTTGCACTTGTCAAATGAATCTGTTTAGTGGAAAGTGATACAGCCTCTTGAGTAACCAATCTCCAGTCAATGACATTCTAAATAATTAATGATATGAGCCAGTCTCAACGTGTCTCTGGTGAATATTGCTGTAGCTCTCACTTTTTTAATCATACCGATATTGTTACATATTAGATGTAACTGACCCGATTTGCTCTTTTTAGTTGCTTAGTATGGCGCTGTGTTTGGATTCTCATTTCGCAACCTGATATTTTGTGATGTGGAGGTATAATGTATGTCTATCTTTGTTTGCAATGCAGTAAATTACAGTTTTGTGTGTTGCTCCTGTAGATTGGTGATCTGAAGGACTACTACCATTTCTTCCACAGCCGGACGATAAAAAGGTCGACGCTTTTCAGCAGAGGCACACACAGCTTCATCTCCATGGAGCCAAAGGTCAGGCTGTCACTATGACAACCCCACACCTGTGTGTTCTATGGTCTATATGGACTCCTGATCTTGCTCATCAATGAATAGAACTCAGTATATCCAAAACAACTGTTGCACAACAATGCAAAGCGAGTAAATGGTTCCGCTCATAAACAACGTTTTGCGTATTCACACTGTTGTGTTGTGTTGTTTTATCCAAAAATTAAAGTTCTGTAATTTTTTACTCGCCGTAATGTTCAAAACACATTGGATTGTCTTTCTTTTGTGGAACACAAAAGGAGATACTTAGCAGTTTGTTCATGCTGCACTTTTCCATACAGTGAAAGTGAATGGTGACCAAAAAGGGCTCTAAAATTATTTTCCTCCGTAGCTCTCAAATCTCATTTACATTTGTGTATTCACTGAAATATGGTGTGTCAAGACATGTCTCTTCAGGTTTGACATCATTGTTTTCAAAAACTATCGGTGTCTCGTAACTGGCCACAAATATATAGACAGACCAAAACTGTATATAGTGCAGTAAGTGGAGGAGAGAAAATCGTACAAGGTTTGGAACGACATAAATGGAGATGAATAAAAGTAAATGTAAGTTGTGAATAATAGTTTTTGGTGAAATATCCCTTCAAAAAAACAAAAGAATGGTCATATTTCACACCAATATTGAAAGAAAAAAATAAGATGATTTTATGCATGAAGCATGTTGGTACTTTATATTAAGAATTTTTGTTTTGAGATTTTTTTTTTTTCTTCATAATTAAGCATATTTTCCTCATTCTCATTACTTTAATGCCAAGAAGCTTTTTTTTTCACTATTGTATTGCTGCAGTGAAATATATATATATATATATATATATATTTTTAAATGTGTAATGTGTATACATCATGGTAGCATGTGTGCCTTTATTTTATGTTGATTTTAATACATAAAAACTGTATCGGATGTTTCCCAATACTGTTTTCCAGTAACCATCTTTCATTTAACCAGAAGACTGTTTGTGTTTGTCCATTCCTAAAGGATTTCTTCTCATTCTTTCTCAGGTGGAATGGGTGCAACAGCAGGTCGTGAAGAGGAGAATAAAGCGAGATTATAAACCCTCATATCCTGGTCCTGTACAATCCAGTATGGTCCAGTCCAACTCCATTTACTTCAATGATGCTAAATGGAGCAGTATGTGGTATATAGTGAGTATTCTCAACATGTTGTAAATCGTTCTTGTGAAGTCTTGATCATTGTCATGGTTTATATAATTTCTCAGTCTACTGCAAAAAAAATTGTGGCACTATAGTTAAAATGTTCAACCAAGGTCTTCATTTTATTCTGAAAGGGGGAAAAATCATGTTGGTATTCATTAAAATGTATTTACTTTCTTTGCCTTAGAAACGGCTTTTCTTTTCTGCTGATGTAAGAAAAGCCACAGGGACAGGGGAAATTATTCTGTGCAATATATTTGTGAAGCTTTTTTCGCAATGCATATTATTCCTTCTAATGTCAGCAGGGTAAAATGAGGAATCATTTTCTGATGAGGAAGAAACTTAGGGGATTATATTATATTATTATATTACCTATTATATTATGAGATCCAGTCAAATCATAAATTAACTTCAAATCCTGACAGATATGTTATTTGCTGCTTAATATTCTGTTGAAGTCAGCTATACTGCCCATTCCAGAATTGAAATGTTGCGAATGCTTTCATTAAAGACAATATTGTGCACGTGTTGTGTTTAGTTAAGTGCCGAACCAAGCCAATCTTCTGCTTTTTAAGACCTCTTTTCACTAAATCGTAATGGCAGGTAGTAAAACTTTGGTGTTTTTAACTAAAACAAATTTGTCAGTTTGAACGCTCAAAGGAAACCATGCCTGTCACACCAGATTAGCAGAGTTTGAAAACCACCCAGAGAGATACCTCGAACTTGTAAGCTCTAACATAACGTCTAGCGGAGATATTTTCAGTGAGGTAATTGTACAAACAGGCTCTTGTTTTCATAGCTGTCATGTTCCTCAGCTCACGAGAGTCAGTGGTTTGGTACATCAGCACGTAAGGAATGTGAAGACATCCTTGCTTTTCGCATGATAAACGGCATTCAGATTTACCGGAATGTACAAAAGGTTGCACTTTGGCTGCTACTGAAACCTTGAGGCGTAGCACACATAGCATCGGTTGTCATCACTTGCTGTCTACGACCGTATTTATAGCTTAGACCGAAACGGTGAGAGTGAACTAAGCGTTTGTTCTCTAATGGATTTGTTACAGCTCTGTCAATGGTTAATATGGCTCAGATAACATTAATACTTTGACCTGAATGCATCCATTTGGCTCGGGTTTCTCTTGTTGACCTGTGAGTTGTACTTTGGGAGCAAATAAACTTGACTTTCCAGGATGGGGTCTAATTCCAACTCTAGGCCCAATGAAACTGTACATTTAGTTCCATGTGACGCATGTAATAACAGTGTCTGAGATACACAAGGAAAGGATGCAGTAATTTACAGAGATAGGTTTTAAAAATAACGTTTGCTTTTTACCACGTGCTTGGGATCTTTTCCAAAAATAGCCAGGATTTTACTGTTTTACTGCTTCAGACACCATTGAGCTGTGGGAGACGTGGGTTTGAATTCACCCTGTACTTTTTAAAAAAAATCTATAATAATATTCAGAAGCTTCAAATTTAATTTACATTTATGTAAGCACTAAATTCATTTATGGCATTTCTTCAAAAACATTTTCTATACTATACTATACGATACTATACTATACTAATATATATAATATAATATAATATATAATATAATATAATATTATATATATATATATATATATATATATATATATATATATATATATATATATATATATATATATATATATATATATATATATATATATAAAATTTGAATATATTTTAAAATGTCATTTATTCCTGTAATGGCAAAGCTGAATTTTTAGCAGCCAGTGTCACACGATCCTTCAGAAATCATTCTAATATGCTAATTTGGTGCTCAACAAACATTTTCTATTGTTATCAATATTGAAAACAGTTGTGCTGTGCTGTAATGTGTTCATGAATAGAAAGTAAAAAAAAAAAAAAACACAACCAACTAATTTATCTGACATGGAAATCTTTTGTAACATTATAAATGTCTTTACTGCCCCTTTGATCAACTTAATGCATCCTTGCTGAATAAAAGTATTAATTTCTTTAAAAATCTTCCTAATCTTCCTAAAAATTTTCCTAAAAGTGTATGTAACCCTCTACCTAATTAGATTTTTCACGTCCTCCATTGTCACTCTGTCTGTGCAGCACTGTAATGATAACATCCATAACTGTCAGTCTGACATGAATATCGTGGGCGCTTGGAAGAGAGGCTACACGGGGAAGGATGTGGTGGTTACCATTCTGGATGACGGTATCGAGAGGAACCACCCAGATCTCATACAGAACTATGTAAGTGTATCTCTACTGTTCTTTAAAATGGAATTCTTGCATACATTCCTTGCATACAGACATATAAGTAATAATATATTAAGATATAAAGAAATAGTAGGAGCATAATGTCAGTTTGCTATTCTAATATACTTGCTTTGTTCCAGCGAGCCAATTTGCTGACTACATAGGCAGCTGCCTTGTAAGGGTCGTTCACACAGAGCACATTTTTGTAATCCACTGTGCTGCTTGTTTTTTTGTGTAAACATTTGCTAGACAGACATGTTTGACAGTTGCACTCGCATCTTTCATCCTTTGCAGCATGTAGCTCAAGTTAAAAGAAGTTCAACTTCTAGACCTTTTTTCCATTCCACTGCCCTGCGTCTTGCGTGTTTGAATGCAAAAATGCATCAAAACAAAAATGTCCTGCATCCTAACTGTCATGGAACCTTAAGTAAACGATTTGGAACACTCTACATATCCACATAAATAGCGCTATGGACAGGAGGCTTAACCTGCAACTGATTCTAATGGGTCCTTTGCATAGACTGTTATGGCAGTTAATAACATTGTAAATCTAGCAAAGGTTTTCATTATTTTTTTTAATTTTTTTTTTGTATTTTATTACCTTGGCCTTAAAATTCAGAAAATTAGTTACCGCTGCTGCTTGAGTGTTTTTAATACAAAGGCTGAGGGAGTAATAGCAAAGAAGAATCTTTCTCTTTTCTGACCAACGTAATCAATCTTTCAATATTCAGTCAGAGAAATGCTATCATGGATAACAACTATATATATATATATATATATATATTGGCTCATTTCATGAGAGCAACACATTCCAAAAAAGTTGGGACAGGTAGCAATAAGAGGCCGGAAAAGTTAAATATACATATAAGCAACAGCTGGAGGACCAATTTGCAACTTATTAGGTCAATTGGCATCATGATTGGGTATAAAAAGAGCCTCTCAGAGTGGCAGTGTCTCTCAGAAGTCAAGATGGGCAGAGGATCACCAATTCCCCCAATGCTGCGGCGAAAAATAGTGGAGCAATATCAGAAAGGAGTTTCTCAGAGAAAAATTGCAAAGAGTTTGAAGTTATCATCATCTACAGTGCATAATATCATCCAAAGATTTAGAGAACAATCTCTGTGCGTAAGGATCAAGGCAGGAAAACCATACTGGATGCCCGTGATCTTCGGGCCCTTAGACGGCACTGCATCACATACAGGAATGCTACTGTAATGGAAATCACAACATGGGCTCAGGAATACTTCCAGAAAACATTGTCGGTGAACACAATCCACCGTGCCATTCACCGTTGCCGGCTAAAACTCTATAGGTCAAAAAAGAAGCCATATCTAAACATGATCCAGAAGCGCAGGCTTTTTCTCTGGGCCAAGGCTCATTTAAAATGAACTGTGGCAAAGTGAAAAACTGTTCTGTGGTCAGACTAATCAAAATTTGAAGTTCTTTTTGGAAAAAAGACGCCATGTCATCCGGACTAAAGAGGACAAGGACAACCCAAGTTGTTATTAGCGCTCAGTTCAGAAGCCTGCATCTCTGATGGTATGGGGTTGCATGAATGCGTGTGGCATGGGGAGCTTACACATCTGGAAAGGCACCATCAATGCTGAAAGGTATATCCAAGTTCTAGAACAACATATGCTCCCATCCAGACGTTGTCTCTTTCAGGGAAGACCTTGCATTTTCCAACATGACAGTGCCAGACCACATACTGCATCAATTACAACATCATGGCTGTGTAGGAGGAGGATCCGGGTACTGAAATGGCCAGCCTGCAGTCCAGATCTTTCACCCATAGAAAACATTTGGCGCATCATAAAGAGGAAGATGCGACAAAGAAGACCTAAGACAGTTGAGCAACTAGAAGCCTGTATTAGACAAAAATGGGACAACATTCCTAAACTTGAGCAACTTGTCTCCTCAGTCCCCAGACGTTTGCAGACTGTTATAAAAAGAAGAGGGGATGCCACACAGTGGTAAACATGGCCTTGTCCCAACTTTTTTGAGATGTGTTGATGCCATGAAATTTAAAATCAACTTATTTTTCCCTTAAAATGATACATTTTCTCAGTTTAAATATTTGATATATCATCCATGTTGTATTCTGAATAAAATATAGAAATTTGAAACTTCCACATCATTGCATTGTTTTTATTCACAATTTGTATAGTGTCCCAACTTTTTTGGAATCGGGTTTGTATAATTTATATTGCATATAAATATTTTATATATAAATATAAAATATTTTTGTTAAATATTTACATGCGTGTTGTCTATTTATACATAAATAAAAGAAATATTCAGTACACCCACATTATTTTTATATATAAAAATATATATATATATATATATATATATATAATAAATATATATATATATATATATAATACTATTATAAACACAAATTTTATTTTGGACGTGATTAATTGTTTGACAGCACTAATAAAAACACATTGCATACTGTAGGATTGGGTAAAACGATCCATTCTCATTTCACTGAGCTATTTTTATTGATACTTCTCACTATGAATGGAATGTACATTTATTTGTAATTGTTTCTCTCGGCTCATCGGATCTCTTGGATTTTGCCCCAGTTGAGTTCATTGCAATGCCTTCTGGGATACATGTGATGCTGCCTTAGAATTTAGTTAAAATGAGGTATTAATATTACTGAGATGTCAACCTTTTGTAGCATTTTTTTAGCACAACTATGATTGCATTAATAGCCTCAGGTACGAGGCAAAATCGAGCCCGTCCTTACTATATAGTATGCGCAAAATCGTACGCCTACAGAGTAGTTATGTCTGAAAAAATTTTATTCAAAAAATAGTAGGCAAATAGTACCCGGATGACCTATTTCGGCCGAGATTCTGAAGTGCGCGTTCAGTGGGCACTTTACCATCCCATGAGGCCACGGGAGAGGATTTGTGAATTGCGGTGGAGCGACGCAAGTGATGCTGTAGGTCACATGACAGTAACAGCATGGCGGATGTAGTACATCCGAATTTCATTCTACTATGTAGAATGTACTGTTCAGCGGTCACAAAAAAAGTTTCAAACTAAATGTAGTGCCTAGAATACAGTATGCAATTTCGGATGCAAAGTAGGTTTTGGATCAGAGCAAGTGAACAAAATAAAAGCACGCAAGCTGAGTCTGTTTGTATATTATTGACTGTTGTTTTTGTGTTTATATAAGCTCTGTCCTGGAAGTACATGTCCCCTTTATTACAAAAAGGCCATTCACATGTAAAAGTCCAAAAATCATGTACTTCGTTGTTCAATTTTAGCATGTTTTAAACTGTCCTAACTGGCACATGAATGTAATGGGTGGACAAATCCACTTTTGAATATTTTCTCATGTGTTTTTTTTTTTTTGCTTTTGATCTGTTTGTAGGATAACGAGGCCAGTTATGATGTGAACGGTAATGACATGGATCCCATGCCCCGATATGATGCCAGTAATGAGAACAAGTAAGAGTGAAGTTAATTACACATGCTCAATACTTTGAGCATATCAGGTCATTAAATCCCTGGAAAGACTGTTTGTACAGTCCTCTCTGTGGTGTGTGTGAATGTGGGTATTTGGCTTCCTATCTGTGCGCTAGTAAGTGTTTGGCAAGTTTGTTTGGTGAATGTAGGTTTTGGGAGTTTGCTTTGTGTGTGTCTAAGGGTTTCATAGGTGTATGAGTAAATATGGTGCTTGGCTTGTGTGTGCAAGTAAGTGTATTTGACATTTTTGTTTGATGAAAAGGGATTTTTGGAATTAGCTCTCTGTGAGAGATTATGTGTGTGTGTGTGTGTGTGTGTGGAAATGTTGGCACAAGATCAGTATGTATTTTGAAGTGTTTGGTGAATGTTGATATTTGGTTTGTTGCGTGTATATATGGGTGTGTTTGGTGAGTGGGTGGAGGCCCCCATGTGTTTTTGTGGCTGCCACTCTACCAGTGTGTGTGAGCCTGTGCCAGATGGCTCTGCAGCTTTTTTGGACCGTTCAGAGAGAAAGCTTGGCCTGGGTTCTAGTCCTCTGTGCCGTTGCTGTTTCTTCTAGGAACTCCAGAGCACTGCAATTCTGCAGCTGATGATAGAAAACTGTTCTGGGGTAGTAGCAGTGATGTAACTCATCAAAACTAATACGATGCATCGTTAAAGGTGCCATTGAACGTTTTTTTACAAGATGTATTATAAGTCTAAGGTGTCCCCTGAATGTGTCTGTGAAGTTTCAGCTCAAAATACCCCATAGATTTTTTTTAAATTAAATTTTTTTAACTGCCTATTTTGGACATCATTAACTATGCACCGATTCAGGCTGCAGCCCCTTTAAATCTTGTGCTCCCCGCCCACGGAGCTTGCGCTTGCCTTAAACAGCATAAACAGCATAAAGTTCATACAGCTAATATAACACTCAAAATGGATCTTTACAAAGTGTTCGTTATGCAGCATGTCTAATCGTGTAAGTATGGTATTTATTTGGATGTTTACATTTTGATTCTGAATGAGTTTGGTAGTGCTCCGTGGCTAAAGCTAACATTACACACTGTTGGAGAGATTTATAAAGAATGAAGTTGTGTTTATGCATTATACAGACTGCAAGTGATTAAAAATGAAAATAGTGACGGCTCTTGTCTCCGTGAATACAGTAAGAAACAATGGTAACTTTAACCACAATTAACAGTACATTAGCAACATGCTAACGAAACATTTATAAAGACAATTTACAAATATCACTAAAAATATCACGATATCATGGATCATATCAATTATTATTGCTCCATCTGCCATTTTTTTCGCTGTTTTTCTTGCTTGCTTACCTAGTCTGATGATTCAGCAGTGCACATCCAGACGTTCTGCCTTTGTCTAATGCTTGAACATGAGCTGGCATATGCAAATATTGGGGGCGTTATGTTGAGATTCGCCTGTTCTTCAGAGGTCTTTTAAACAAATGAGATTTACACAAGGAGGAAACAATGGAATTTTTAGACTCACTGTATGTCATTTCCATGTACTGATCTCTTGTTATTTAACTATGCCAAGATAAATTACATTTTTAATTCTAGGGCACCTTTAAAGAAATCAAATAGCTAGTCACGCCTGTTTCCCGAAAACTGTACTTTCTCAAATTTGTAGTTCAACCACATTGGTAAATGATGTCACGAAGGTGGTGCAGCAATAAGTTCTTTTAATTAATCCATTTGAGATTGAATTAATGAATTAATGTTTTTGCTAAAATTGCGGACATGGCATCTGAAGACTAATTCTCCTTTTTTCTCAGTTATTTTGCTTTATTTCCAGATTCAATCTTAGTCTGTTTCTTATATTCTAGACTAGAGCATGTACGTACATGCGCACTCTTCTAAAATGGCGCTTTAATTTTTGAAAAACTAAAATACGTAAATTAAATTTGATGCTTTTAGGAAACGCACCCCTGGGTATTTCAATCCTAAATGACAATAATTTACTCACCCATTCGAAATTTTTATGCCATTCTATCTTTCGTGGTACACAAAGAATACATTTTGAAGAATGTTCACTAAGCTCTTTTCTATATAATGAGACAAAAAAGCACCATAATAAAAGTTCTATAATGAATATTTATGACGTGCACACTATATTTCAAGGTGAATTTCTAAGAACGTGTCTGGGTAAGGTTTCACCATTATATCAAATGAAAGAAATTGTGTTTTGCGCAGTTATGTTAGTATTATTTATAGCTATATTATTATACTTTTTATTAATATTTGTATTCATATTTTTAAATTACATTTTAAGTTTTTTTTTTTTTTTTTTTTTTTTCTTTTAGTTTTTTTAATATTACGATTTAGGTTTAATTTTTTTCCCCACTTTGTTTTAGTTCACCATTCACCAATTCTCATTACCATAATGGAAAAATCGCATTGTTATTACTGTAATACAAAAACAGGTTGTTAATGGTTAAATATTTATCCCTGAGTCCACCCCCAAGTCTCTTTGTCCCTCCTTCAGTGTAAGTCAGTGTAAGGTTTTTCCCATTTTATTATCGTTTCAGGAAAGTGATACTGAGGTATAATTCATGTCTGTAGCTCAAGCAGTGTGGGATGAGTTATGTGCTGAAATGTAATACTTATCCCTAAGAATGTGCCATAGTAGTTATTCTTTACTATATCAGACACCACTAAATGCTGTATTACAGAAATGCTCCACAATCCCCCATCTGGAGGTCTCTGCTTGTGAGTGCACGTATGCATGAGCATTTTGCTGTCGTTAGCACAACTATACCTCCTCTTAATTTACACTTTCAGAAGCCCCCATTAGAAGTATTTCCGTGGCCCGAGGAAGAGGGGAGTGTTTGACGCGATCACTGCTTTCAGGAGGAAGTGTGTGGTGGAGACCTGAGAAGGGAGGTTTAGGTCTGCATGTATAGACACGCTGTATAGAATACCATCCACCTCCTGTAGGATCTTCTTCTGTCTCCGTGAGGATTCGAGCACACAAAGTTCAACAGTTCTCACCCAGACAGGAAGTACAGACTACATAGCTATATGGCAATTAACTCCTTTAAATGAGGCATATTCTACTTTTGTAGCATTGAATTTTTTCCTTGAAGTCTATTCATAACGTTTGTCTAACGTTTGTCTGTTTTATATGCCCCCTTATCATGAATTAAATAGTCCCTAGTTCAGTCATATAGATATTGGGACCCCAATGTGACTCCATGTCCAAATTGTTGAATTTTCCCCATTTCAATGGTCAAGAACCAAATGTAGGCAACTCCTTTAAACAGCTTATAGATATTGTTTTTAAAGAAGAATTTCTGAAGAACAAATAGCACTGAAACTAGAAATACATCTTATTTCCCTGTATCAAAACAATTGAATACAACACCTCTCTCTGAATGCCGAAAACAAAATTTAAATGTCTTTAATTCAAGAAGTGTTAAAGATATCTGAGGCCCCGTTTACACTAGTGTGTTTTTGTCACTTTTTTTAATTTCTTTAATGTCATTTTAGATTGTTGTTCTTATGAAACTTTTCTTTTGGAATCTTCATTTTTAAGGCCCTACATGGTTCAGTCTCATAGATATAAGGATGTCAATGTCGTAACGTGTAGTTAGGATGCTACGTATTTTAACTCTTGGTAGCTTCAGAGGCTGTTAAAATAAACAAAATCCCATCTTCCAAATTTCCCGAAAACTGATCCATATATAGATTATTAGAAATATATGTTTGAGAGCAAGTTAATGTGCCTCAACTTGACCATTTTCAGTGGATTTTTGGTACTCAGAGAGCTATGATTTATGCAATTCTTTTAATGAAGGGAAAAAAGATGGATTTCTTTCAACATTATTTATTCATCAGACTTTCCTCTTTAAATGCAGTAAGTATCAGCTATGTGCAAAGTGAACCACATTTGGTTTTCAATCATTGAAAATGGGTAAAATGGAACTGCTTTGAGATCCCCATATCTACGGAACTGAACTATATAGGGCCTTGGAAATGAAGATTTCAAAAAGAAAGTTTATTAAGAATGATAATCTAGAAGGATATTCAGTTATCTTGAATACTTTTAGAGTTACAGGTGTGCAAACTTAAAAAAAAAAAAAATTTTATGGCACTCAAATTAGGTATGTTCTATGCAGTTATGTTGATAGAAAAACATGAGATACATTTCTCGTTTCAACATTATTTGTTATTTAGATATTCCTCTTTGAAAGAAAAAAGTATCAGCTGTATGCAAAGTGACCCACATTTGTTTTTTGACCACTGAAAATGTGTACAATTTACCAATTTACTCATGGAGCCGCATTAAGATCTCCATATTTCTGGGATTGAACCATAGAGAGCCTTTAAAATGAAGATGCCAAAAGGAAAGTTTAAGAACTAGAATCTAAAAGGATATTAAAATAACTTTCAGGCAAGCAAGCCTGGGGCAAATAACAAAAGTGCTTTTTGCCATTTTTGAATTGTCGCCGTTGAACAAAGATTGCTAAAGTCAACAGATTTTCCTAAATGACCTACCAATCTTCGTGTAAAAATAAAATAATGATGCTGCCATCTTTCTAAAGTCATTTTTACACCCCTGTAATGTGGCTCCAAATCTCAGGTGAAAATGGTAATTTTAACCCCCCTCTACACAAAAGTGGATTACTCAGTTAATATACATCTATGGCATTTTATATTTTGGCTTTCATCGCTATTTATTTGTCTTTATACAGAAAAAATATTAACAATATAAAAAATTTGAAGTTTCTGCAATTTGGTTGATTTGACACTTAATGACCCAATAAGGGGTAATATGATTTGTATCTTATAAAAGCGTTTTTAAAATATATTTAAATTAACAACAACAAGTTAATAATAGAGGATAAGCTCAAAGAGTAAATAAAATGAGGGTCTATACTGTTATATATAACAGTATAGACAGTATATACTGAAAATATACTGTTCACATTGTATTTTTGGTTTATTCAGTTATTCAGTAAAGTCTCCCCTGTTGTTTGGCATCTATCCTACACAAGCTGTTGATCTTTTATGTGCTGGAATGTTTTGTGTTGGTTCCTCCGCTGATAGTTTGTGTAATGTGAGTCTTTATTTCCCTGCGGTGGGTTTTGACTGTGAGCTTCACAGCGGGAGGTCGTTCTGAGTGACGGTGGACTTTTGAGCTCCAAACTGAGCAGATGTATTGTAAATACTGCAAGTTCATATATCTGACAGATGAACATGGGCTTTGCACTAGACTTTCAGTGGAACTGCAGTTTATTGACCCAGTCTGACCTTTAAGCTGTATGTCAAATGTGCAGCTCTAGTGGAGTTTCCCTTGCGTGTATGTGGGTAGTTCAATGTGTGACTGTGGAAAGTGTATTTTCTTTATGCTTTATGGCTTTATGTATTATATATATTATATATATATTTTATGGTTGGCTGTTTTGTTCATTTTTGGTTTTTGTAGGAAACGTGTCTTGTGCGGTTCTGGAAATGCTGAAATGCTGGAATGTTCTGTTCAGGTGTGGTGTGTGAATCTGGTTTTCTCATTGACCTGTATTCTGCTAGCAGATGTGAGAGAGACCATTTAGGCCAAAGTAGGAGTGGGCGAAGATGAAAATCTTATTTCAATCTTCACATTTTATTTAATTATTTCATCTTTGTTATTAAAGGGTACATAACACACACAGTTTCTGTCAATCTCATGTTAATCTTGAGTAGAGTAGTATAGCATCCTTCATATCTCCGAAGAGTCTTTAGTTTTATCAGGTTTATAAAAGACAGATACACTGCACTGAGTCTTTCCGAAAACAGCCGAGCTCCTGAAGGCATGCCATGCGAAGCTAAAGAGTTACGAGCACACGCAGCTTTTGCGTATCGAAGCTATCAATGGTCAGCTAAACATATGTATTTAAACACACACAATACACCATTTCATTATCCCTGGATAACTTTGAATCACTATAATGAGTATAGCATATAGTGAATGATGAATAATGAATTTATGAATTCACTGAGTTTGTGTTTTTTACACTTAGGCACCTATTGCCAACAAAACAGACATTTGATGCAGTTTTACTCACCACCTGTGGTTCCGACTCATGACCAGGATCATCTGTGACTGTTCTGTCTTTCGGTTTCAAACGATCTGTAAATACAGCGTTTATTAAACCATAATCGCCGATTATGAGGGCTCGAGCAGCCATGGAAAACACAAGATATTCTCCATTCATTTCATGTCAGCTATTTCAAGTCAGCTATTGTCTTGGCAGAGTAACAGTGGCCTTGTCCCATCTACAGTTTACATATTTACTATCAGGAAAAAACCCTCTGATATGTTTAATTGGATTGTATATACTCCTCTGAGAAATTGGTTTTATCTTTTGATTCTCTTGAAAAGGTTTTTAGTCAAGTTAATCTAAATTTATTTTTAAGGAAAAATGTGTCTTGGTTTCTTTTTGAAATTGTATCTTTTGTAACTTAAAGGTGCCCTAGAACCAGTTTTTACAAGATGTAATATAAATCTAAGGTTTCCCCTGAATGTGTCTGTGAAGTTTCAGCTCAAAATACCCCATAGATTTTTTTTTTTTTTTTAACTATTTTTGGTGCATCATTAACTATTCACTGATTCAGGCTGCGGCCCCTTTAAATCGCGCGCTCCCTGCCCCACCCCCCCCCCCCCCCCCCCAGCTCTCGACTATAATACAGAGCATTTAAAGTTCACAGCTAATATAACCCTCAAATGGATCTTTACAAGATGTTCGTCATGCATACTGCATGCATGCGTTGGATCATGTGAGTATAGTATTTATTTGGATGTTTACATTTGATTCTGAACGAGTTTGATAGTGCTCCGTGGCTAACGGGCTAACATTACACACTGTTGGAAAGATTTATAAAGAATGAAGATGTTTATGAATTATACAGACTGCAAGTGTTTAATAATGAAAATAGTGACGGCTCTCTCGTCTCCGTGAGTACAGTAAGAAACGATTGTAACTTAAACCACGTTTAACAGTACATTAGCAACATGCTAACGAAACATTTAGAAAGACAATTCACAAATATCACTAAAAATATCATGTAATCATAAATCATGTCAGTTACTATTGCTCCATCTGCCATTTTTCGCTATTGTTCTTGCTTGCTTACCTGGTCTGATGATTCAACTGTGCACAGATCCAGACGTTACTGCCTGCCCTTGTCTAATGCCTTGAACATGGGCTGGCATATGCAAATATTGGGGGCGTACATATTAATGATCCCGACTGTTGCGTAACAGTCGGTCTTATGTTGAGATTCGCCTGTTTTTCGGAGGTCTTTTAAACAAATGAGATTTATATAAGAAGGAGGAAACAATGGCGTTTGAGACACACTGTATGTCATTTCCATGTACTGAACTCTTGTTATTCAACTATGCCAAGGTAAATTAAATTTTTGATTCGATGGCACCTTTAACTTATGGTTTTCACCATGAAAATAGCCAAAGATGCTGGCATGGCATTTAAAAAACAAACAATCTACATTTTTATGTAGATTTTGGGATACTGAATACACTGTGCTTAAAAAAAAATACTGCATAATAATCTTGCATATGTTTAATTGAAGTGAATGTATTTTTTTAATAGGTAAGAAGAGACACATATAGCAATAGAAAAATCTAATTCCTTGATTTACTTCAAAGACTTTTGCTCAGATTTCCCAGACATAAGGCATTTGCCTTAAGTTCATCAAAGCATTTTATCTGCATGTTCTAATAAATCGCTCTAAATTTGATATGTTTTATTACAACTAATAATAAAAGAGTCACCGTGGCTTTGACTATGACACTGTTTGTTCAAAAACTGTTTGAGAGATTCTTTTTTTTTTTCTGTAAATTATATTCTCTGAAACATAGCTAGTTTGAATAATCTTGTTAAGCAAGTTAGTTAAAGTTCGTTAAACTGTTGACATATAGCTAGCTACCTGGAATTTTTCCTATGGAAACATAAAATTTGGGTGAAATGTATAGAAGTTTTTTTTTTTGTTTTTTTTGCCAATAGCCTTTAGTTTATATTATAGTCATAAACCGTGATTTGCAACTTCCTATTGCAAGTCGAAGGCAGGTGGCGTTTATAACTTGGGGGGAGAGGAAATTTCATTCTAGAGAACTTTTATTGCTCATTCAAGCTACATTTTGTTTTGTGTGTTATAGATACTTTTAGGAGTACACTAGTGTATGGATGGTCTAAAATCCATAAAACACCCATTTTTACTTCATTGTGTTGTTTCATGTCTTTATACACTACCATTCTTTTTAAAATAAAGAAATGAATTGTTTTCTTCAGCAAGGAAGCATTAAATTAATCAAAAGTGACAGCAGAAACAAAAGATTTCTTTCAAATGAATGATGTTTCTTTCTAATCATAAAAGAATCATGAAAAAGAAATGTATCATGGTTTCCACAAACATTAAGCAGAAGAATTGTTTTCAATATTGATAATAATAAAAAATGTTTCTTGAGCACCAAGTCAGCATATTAGAATGATTTCTGAAGAATCATGTGACACTGAAGACTGGAATAATGATACTGAAAATTCAGCTTTAACATCATAGGAATAAATTACATTTTCAAATATATTAAAATAGAAAAGTTATTTTAAATTGTAAAAATATTTTATCAAATAAATGCACCCGTAATGAGCATAAGAGACAACTTTTCAAAAACATTAGAAATCTTACCGACCTCAAAACTGAATAGATTAGAGTAGGGTTGAAGAGAAGTGGTCATTCTTTGGGTATTTTATTACAGATTATTTCCTATTAAATGTCACACATGGCCTATCTCAGAATTAGATAATCATTGGAATAGTTTTAGTCTGGAGTCATTGAATTGGCATTAGGATCGAGCACACAGACCACCTGGGAATTCCTCTGGCCTTCTGACCTTTTGACCTTGTAAATGTTTATGGTTGCGATGGTGACCGAATCCTGGTCTCATCCCAGGATCTGGTGCTGCTGTGGATCTTTACAATCTTTGTTTCTTTTTCTTTTTCTTTTTCTTTTTTTAAATTGCTTAGATTGGAGACTGTGGTTACCATGGTAGCATGAGTTTTTCTATGCAGCTGTTCACTGCTGGAGGTTCCATAGCCGAATCTCTCTCTCTCCATCTGTCTGTCTTTGTCTTTAGTGGATGTTTTAGTGCATTTTTTTTTGCTCATGATTTGCTGATGATGTGTAATTTATGTGAGTTTAGTTTGGGTCAGGAATGTATCCACGTTGCGTCTGAAGCAGAGGAACCGCTCAAATGTTTTCCTTCAATATCTCAAATATTTAGCCACTGTGTTTTAGCTTTGCTGGCTGTGGAAGCACATGTTTAGTTTCAGCCCAGCTGTTTCACTCTCTCTCTCCCTCTTCGGTTTTCGGTCCACTTTTGCGTTCCTTCCGTAGTGAGTGTGTGTAATAGGTCAGCAACAGTGCCTGTGCTTGCGTAAGGGTCTCCAGTCATTGTTTATGCAGTTAGTGAATGTGTGTGTGTTTGTGTGTGAGTGTGTCAGTACTAACACTAAAATCTTATGTGTTCTATTCAGGCATGGCACGAGGTGTGCTGGTGAAGTAGCAGCATCCGCCAACAACTCTCACTGCACGGTGGGCATTGCTTACAACGCCAAAATTGGGGGTGAGTGTAGCTGATGGAGACCCAGTTTGATTTAGATCCTCTACTGTACCTGGGAATTCTGCCTTTTGTTCATTCTCACACAAAAGTGTGTACATGCAGTACCATGGAATAGTTAAATCAAATTAGTCAAATTAGTATGTGAATAGTTAGAGGATAAAGGGGTCGGATCCATGATCCATATGGACCAGGCCCCCTATTAGATTTTATAATAACAGAAGCTTAGAAATACCTGCTGCTATCTGTAGTAATAATAATAATAGTAACTTTATCTTCTATAGCGCCTTTAAAGGAGCTTCTCAAAAATACAAAATAAATCAACAATAGTACATTTGGTGTATTAAAACAACAAAAAATCAACAATGTTACCACAATCAACAATAAGCTAACTTAGGGTGCGTTCACACTTGTCATGTTTGGTTCGATTAAAACGAGCTCGGTAAGTGCAGTTCATTTGAATATATGTGAACGCTGCCATCCGAACCCTGGTGCGCACCAAACAAGCGGACCAAGACTGCTGAAAAGATGGGTCTCTGTCCGCTTCCAAATGAACTCTGGTGCTGTTCGAATGATATATGAACGCAACACGGACCAAAGACATGTAACCGAACCAAAAACAGGTAGACGAGACCCTAAAAAGGACAGAATGCTCACGCATGTCGGTTTTTCTCATCATAGACGCGAATTTTCTCATCACAGGCATCAGACGCGCGTCTCCACGCAGCAGATCATTTGTGTGTGTGACGGATGGATTCCCGCAGGTGTTTTTACTACTTTACACATTTTATAAGCTCTTCACGAGTTCCCAACTGGCCAAAATACCATCACATGCAGGCTACACACACACAACGCACGCATTTACCTCAGCACACAGCATTGTTTTTGATGTTCGGTAAGTTCCGCCTCAAAATAGGCAATACGTCATAAAATCCGACCAATCACGTTGTGAACGTATCCCTGTGCCTTTAGGTGCGGTATCTTTTGGTTCGGTGATAAAATTGCCAATCTGAACGCTAACCGGACCAGGACTAAATGTTTTTTTTTCTTCTTTGGTCTGGACCAAATGAACCAAACGAACCGAACTACAAGTGTGAACGCAAACTTAAAAAAATGTTTTTAAATGTATATTAAAAATTCCAAGAGACTGTGCTTCCTGATTTTAACTGTAAGCAACTATAGAAAAAGCTCTGTCACCCATGGAACATAACTGTGTTTGATGGACAACCAAAATACCATGCTGAGACTTTGTTCAGGAATATATGGAGTTAAAAGCTGAGAGCCAGTCTGTGAAGTACTATGTATGTGAGCAGTAACCCCAACTTTAAAATCAACTCTGAATTTAACTGAAAAATGCAAGTAATATGATCTCTTGTGTTTGTCCTAGTTAAAATTTTAGCTGCAGAATAAAAACAAATAAATTTATTAACTTTTCTGCAAGTGAAAAGGATAGCATGGGACACAATATCTCTAAGATAAAAACAGTGTTAATTTTGGCAGCAAATTTTGTTTTAGTCATAGTCTTTTGACTAAAATGCCATTTAGTTTAGTCATATTTTAGTCGGAAATTGTTTTAGTTTTAGTCTAGTTTTAGTCGACTAAATATCATAAGATTTTAGTTGACTAAATCTAATTTAGATTTAGTAGATTTAGTCAACTAAAATCTAATTTAGTTATACTGTAATGCATTAAGCATTTCTCTAACACACCGATTCAATACACTGATATACGTCTGATATACTCTCTCTCAACTGTTTATGTTCACCTAATTATTTATTTGTTTTCTTGCTGATCTGAACCCTGCGTTTTGTGATTTGTTGAACCACTATGCAGTGACTAAAATGTTAAATTAAATGAATTCTCTTATATTTATCTTATAACTTCTCTTGAATCTATAAAAATGATAATATTGTGAAATATTACAATTTAAAATTATTTATTTCTGTGGAATTTCACCAGCCATTATGCCGGTCAGTCACGTGATCCTTCAGAAATCATTCTAATATGCTGATTTGGTGCTCAAGTTCCATTACTTCTTATAATATACTGATATATATTAATTTTATGATACTTTTTTTTTTTTTTCATGCTGCTTTAATGAATAGAAAGTTCAAAAGAACTGTCACTTTTGAGCAATTTAACTCTCATTTCTGAGAAAAAGTATTAATGATCTTCAGTTTGTATAAGATTTTTTTTCGGCTTGTCCTGCAGGTGTCCGCATGTTGGACGGAGATGTGACAGACATGGTAGAGGCCAAATCACTGAGTCTACACCCTCAACACATAGATATTTACAGTGCCAGCTGGGGACCAGATGATGATGGCAAAACCGTGGATGGGCCCGCTTCCCTCGCCAGACAGGCATTTGAAAACGGCATCAGACTGGTAAAAACAATCTCTGCATGTACATAAAGTTCACTTGTATTTTTCAAGTTCATGTGAAAAGTGTTTTCCTGCAAGTAAAAATGTCCTTTTCCATTTGATGTGGAGTTCATAAATCAGGAAGTGTAATTTTCAGGTCATCAGTCACGTCTCTTCAGCAGTCTGGCCCACCTAGGGTGTTTTCCTTTCCTTCTCACACCCTACCACCTGCTATGGCAATGAACTTTAGAACGTGATTTTAGTTTATCTTCCCTGAGTCATGAGTCGCAGTCAGTAATTGGCATGTCTCCTGTGCCAAAGGTGTGTTTGGAGTGGTTTAGGCATGTTTCAGGTATGTGAGACTTATAGACATCCTCTCATCAGACAGGGCTGGAGGATATTAATGCCTGAAGATTTTATCGTCCTGATGCTAATAGTTCTTGCTTTTGAAGTGTATTTAGTAGGGCCACCAGTTCATTAAAAAAAATTCTTTCTTTCTTTGTAGATTTATTTATTTGTTTGGAAATTAGATGAATTCTCATTACCGAAATGCACCTGGATGATGTTTGTAAATCCCATTATCTGATTTTTTTTTTTTTTTTTTTTTAATCACCATTGTTCCCCTTTGAGTGTAAAGCCCAGATTGCTCCTGGGGAATATTCATGTAATAAGTCTACTGTAAATAGTCTTTTTAAAATATCATCTATTATACATTTACACAAAATATGTTCACTTATGTTTCACAGGGCAGGAAGGGACGGGGCTCAATCTTTGTTTGGGCATCAGGAAATGGTGGTCGGAGTCGTGATCACTGTTCATGTGACGGCTATACCAACAGCATCTACACAATATCCATCAGCAGCACTGCAGAGAGTGGCCGCAAGCCCTGGTATCTGGAAGAGTGTTCCTCAACCCTCACCACCACCTACAGTAGTGGAGAAAATTACGACCGCAAAATCGTAAGTTACTAATATAATGCGTAAAACTGCAACTAGATCTTATGCACTGAGTAGACCTGCTGCTGGATTTAGCTTTTAAAGTCACCATGTTTCTAGTTTAATAGAGTTGAACCGCATCCTAACCAGGGAGAATTGTGTTGTGAAGACAACAAAGACTTTTGGTCAATGCAGATTTCTTTTCACAGGCTTCTATGTTCTGATTTGTTAAAGCTGCCTGCCAATAATTCTGACTATGACTGTACATCTAATGCATTTTCATGTATTTCTTTGGCTATGCATGTGTGTTTGATCTGCTTTGTTGGTCACTGTGTCATGAGAGCATCCTGGTGTTAACCGCTGTGGTTTACACAGCCCACACGCACTTTTACACACTCCTCTGAGAGTTACAGACCGACAGTTCTTCCTTGTCTCTCAGCTTGTCTCAGAGTGACGTGTGAAATTCCACATTGACTTTCAAACTCCTTTCGCAATACATGTTTACTTTGAGGCCCAGTGTTACAGATATTAGCACTTCTCTTTGTTGTCTTCTGCAGGTTTCAGGTAATTCGGCTGATATTTTAATTCGCAGAATCTCAGTTTTCTCAACTTTGTCCATTTAATAGATTATGCTTGTCCATAATCAGTCACTTATGTTTTCAGAGAGGGCCCTTTAAACCCATCCTAATATAATTAATATCATAAATCATCTTAAGACTTCTGATTTAATCTATCTTAAACAAAATAAATAGACAAAAACCGCCCAATTAGACAGTATGGCTGGTTGTTTTACAAGTCAACACTATTTTTTGTGAACCTGATATTTAGAGCAGAAAAAAATCTGAAATCCATCACACAGATGTCCCACAGCTGAAATTTGAATCTCATTTAGTTGATCCAAATGGCCTCAAACTAAACTCTTAAATATATTTCAAAGATTTTATTACACAAATCTCACAAACTTCAAACTGATGCCGACACACTGAGTAGATCCAGTCCATGCTGCTGAATCACAAATGCCTAAAAGTGATGGTAATTTACTTTAATTGTAGCACAATGGCACATTTATAGCACATTTTATCGTCAGTAAGTGCTGCAGTATGTTGAAATGCATTTGACAGATAAAAATTAGCTTTACCAGAATTTTTTAAGTTAAGTGCATTGTCATTGGAGCAGCAGATTTGATTTGAAATGCAAGTGATACAAAAATGTACAATATCATTAAAGTTAACTAAAACTAAATCCAATTAACAAAATGCAAAAAAAATGCATCAAACCTAGAACACACTTGTAATAAGCAAAGCTGTATATTGCATACTTGAAGTGTAGACCATGTTGTTTATTGTAGCAGGAGCAGTCAAGTATAGTTACTTCATGTGTCATAAAGTGTACATGTTAACTTTATTCACAACTTAAACAAATGTTAACACAATACACAAGAATAATTAGTATTTTTTTTGTCTCTCCTGTTAGATCACAACAGATCTGAGGCAGCGCTGCACAGACAGTCACACTGGAACATCAGCATCGGCCCCGATGGCAGCAGGGATCATTGCTCTTGCTCTGGAAGCAAAGTAAGACGCTAACTCCTCACCAAACCCTACTGTATGCTCTCATTTCTCTAACAGCTGTTTAGTTAGAAAAGGTCTGATATTCTCTCCAGGCCACATCAGTGGGATTAGTATCTTAACCACTAGTCACAAAGGAGTCATACTATACACTCCACTTAACCTTATCCAGTTATCCGGTTTCACCCTTTCACTGACCCTCTGAATTTAAAGGGATAGTTCACCTGAAAATGAAAATGATCCCATAATTTACTCACCCTCAAGCCATCCTAGGTGTATATGACTTTATTCTTTCAGCCAAACACAATCAGAGTTATATTAAAAAATATCCTGGCTCTTCTAAGGTTTATAGTGGGAGTGAATGTTGGCTTTTCTTTTTTCTTTTTTTTTTTTACTTTTTTTACTTTTTTCAACCTAAAAGTAATCCATATGGCTCTGGGGGTTAATAAAGGCCTTCTGAAGTGAAGCGATGGGTTTTTGTAGGAAAAATAACTTTATAAACTTTATAAACCGTTATCACTAGCTTCCGGTAACGGATGCCTCTCGCGGTTCAAACAAACAGGGCTGGGCTACAAACTCAAGCTCAATCTGACATTTCTCTTTGAAAATTCTCATTTTAGACTTCTACTTTGGAGAGGATAGAGAAAAACAAAACCCCGGTAACACTCATAATTATTACATTGTGGTGGCTTTCAACTTGTAAATGCAATCTTTCTTACTACAATCTTTGACATTACTTAAACACAACAAGTGTCTATTCGGATAATCTACAAAAAGTAAACATGTCAACCATTACAATAAAGACTTCAGTTACCCAGTAATCCAAAGTTATTCACTCAAACTTTATTTTTGGTTTCATTTCAGTTTTCAGCTATATGATAACTTGAAATTTGGTGTTTCAGCACTTTAGCGATGCACCGAAATTAATTTGCAAAACACCAGTGTTCATGGCTGTGACATCAGCCTTCTTTGTCCTGTTGTTTAGCTGAAATTAAAGGCTGGCTCTCGGCTAACTTTCTTAAGCTTAATAGTAATAAAACCGAGGTCCTACTTGTAGGGACAAAATCCACTTTGACAAAATCTAACTGTATTTCTGTGGATATCGATCAACATCTCATTTATTTAAGAGTTTGGGTGTTATTCTGGATGGCACACTTTCATTTGAAGCCCATATTAATAATGTGACACGTACTGCATACTTTAATCTGCGTAATATTAATCGTCTTCGTCCCTCCCTTTCAATGAACAATACTGCAATTCTCATCCACGCACCGGTTACTTCACGTATTGATTACTTCAACATTCTTCTTACTGGTCTTCTATTCCAAACTTCTCTATAAACTTCAGTTGGTTCAGAACTCTGCGGATCGTGTTCTTACTAGAACCCCTTCTACCATGCACATTTCACCAACTCTCCAGTGACTTCACTGGCTACCAGTGAAATATCGAATTGACTTTAAAATCCTGTTTCTCACATTCAAGGCACTTGACAGTCTCGCTCCTCCATATCTTACTGATCTTCTTCATATTTACACCCCTTCACGCACTCTAAGATCCTCACTCACAATCTCTCTGGTCTTACCACGTATACGCTTAACTACCATGGGAGCTAGAACTTTTAGCCATGCTGACCCTCGCCTATGAAACGCTCTCCCTCTCGATATCCGAAATATTTGACAGTCTGCATACTTTTAAATCCCATCTTAAGACCTACCTTTTTACACAGGCTTTTTTATGATTTACTACTTATTCTACTGTCTCTATGATGCATGTGTGTTTTAAGTTGTGTTGATATGCAATGTGTATATATATATATATTGTTATTGCTTGTTTATCTGTAAGGTGACCTTGGGTGTTTTGAAAGGCGGCATTAAATAAAATGCATTATTATTACTATGACACATGGCTAAATCACCAGTTTTTGCTGCTCAATTTCCATAACTGTTCTGGTGGACTGGAGAGGGAGCTTTGTGTTGTCAATGATAGAGCATGTTTCCGTAGAACATCAATCCCTGATTTCAAAAGAGCAAGGGAAATCCTGGCCATTTAAAATGGTTGGATTCTCAACACCGTGTAGCGAACGGCATGCTTTCCGTAAGTTTCAACCGTGTCTGATTTCACATAGGAAATTGAGGAAAACCTCAACATATGGCTGCCATGTGACCGTATATTCCCAGCGCAATGGAGTTAGATTGTTTTAATATTTTGGGGGGATATTCGGGAACACATGGCATTCATATGTCTTTGGTTTGATGTTTGATCCCACTGTGTATGGTGAATTATCTGAGCGAATGCTTCAACCTTAAAGCCAGCCAATGAGACTTTTTGAACTACAGCTGAAAATTGTGGCCAGTGCAATTATGACTCGTGCAAAACGTTTTGAGCATTTTAGATTTAAGGGTGCTTTCACACTAGCACATTTGGAGCATACCTAGGTTCGTTTGACATCAGAGTTTGGTTCTTTTGGATGATGTGAACGTTGTTTTCCGAACTCAGGTGCGCACCGGTGAACTGTACTAGAGTCCGCTATAAAAAAGTGGTCGTGTGAGCTCTGATATAAAAGCAATCGTCCTAAATCATGTAAGTGAACTGCTATTGATAAATGTTCGCTCGTTTGTATGTGTGTGGTTGTGTGTGTGCTCGCACGTGTGTTAGGGGTGGGGCAATATGTTCAAATTCTTATTTCACAATAGGAGAAATTTTATTTTGCGATTATAGTTATTTTATTTTATCTAATTTTTGTTATTAAAAATAAGAAAAAATAAGCAAATTACAAACAAAAGGATAAATACAATAAAACAAAAATATAAATTAAACCCTAGAACCAGTTTTTACAAGTAATATAAGTCTAAGGTGTCCCTTGAATGTGTCTGTGAAGTTTCAGCTCAAAATACCCCATAGATTTTTAAACTGCCTATTTTGAAGCATCATTTAAAGGTACAATTTGTGATATTTTTTTCCGCTAGAGGTCGCTAGAAGCCTATTCAAAACAAAGGCCTAGTTTGATGACGTAAAGTTTTAGAGTGGAAACTTGGGACATGTAGTCTACATCTCAACGGACAGTGCAAAAGAATAGGGATTGGAGTCTGGAAGAACTCATGTTCGTGGATGCGATTATTAACATTATTGTAGTATGAAGCAGAGTGTTGCGGGAGCTGAACGAGGAGCTGGAGCGATCGATCAACACACGCCTCACGAGCAGCGGGACTTTTATTATGACACAGTCGCCGGCGCCGCTTCCGCTTTTCCGGTCATGAGTTTACGGGAGCTGTCCTTGTCGACAGAACCAGCGGCAGATGGTAAACAGTAATTTATGGAGTCAAATTAATGCCTTAAAGTTTTGCACAAAAATAAAGTTTTGCAAAACAAAAAAAAGAATTGAGCAATACAAAATGTTTTGCAAACAAAAATAAAGAATTGCAAAGGAAAAATAAAGTATTGAGCAGAAAAAAATAAGTTTTGCAAGCAAAAATAATAAATTGCAAAATAAAATAACGTAGTGCAAAAATAAAAATATAATCAATTACAAAAATCAATGACAGCTGTAATCCTATTTTATCTTTGCCACATATTTTTCATGCTCAAACCTACTAAATCATTTGCAACGCTCATTTTATTCTGCGTTTCAGTCAAGCGTGCGCTCACGATACCGGTTTTCTTTTGCGCTGCACTGTTCTGTGCGGATCTCTTTATGGCACTGGTTTGACGTGGGGGTGGAGTCAAGAAACGGGGGCACGCCCCCGCGAAACACGTCATCGACAGGAGACGCAGATCGCAACAGAACAGATCAAGCATAGAGACAGAGCGCATTTATTATAATCTGAAAACCATGCCCACCGGGGGAAAAACAATCCAACCGTCTCCATTGACTTTGTAATGCATGAGGCTGCCTCCTTGTCTTTTCTGACTCATTACAAAAAACAGAACAATGCCTAAAAGCTGCTGTGTGACAAGGTGTACAGCTAACAAGCTAAAAAACCCAGAAATAAGTTTTTATAAGCTGTCGACCCCAAAAAACGAATGTTTAAGGACACAAAAGTGGATACAGGCAGTGAGACAGAGCACAACAGGTCATATTACTATAAGAAATGCATTGGAGGGGGTCGTAATTTGCGACAACATATGCTAAACAAACCAACAAAAACAAACCATTCATTATTTTTCACCATGTCAAAGAATTATTTCACCTGTCGCTGATTACGTTCCCCTCCAATGCATTTCGCGGGGGCGTGCCCCCGTTTCTTGACTCCACCCCCACGTCAAACCAGTGCCATAAAGAGATCCGCACAGAACAGTGCAGCGCAAAAGAAAACCGGTATCGTGAGCGCACGCTTGACTGAAACGCAGAATAAAATGAGCGTTGCAAATGATTTAGTAGGTTTGAGCATGAAAAATATGTGGCAAAGATAAAATAGGACTATTTGCACTACTTTATTTTATTTTGCAATTTATTATTTTTGTTTGCAAAACTTATTTTTTTCTGCTCAATACTTTATTTTTCCTTTGCAATTCTTTATTTTTGTTTGCAAAACATTTTTTTATTGCTCAATTCTTTTTTGTGTTTTTCAAAACTATATTTTTGTGCAAAACTTTAAGGCATTATTTTGACTCCATAGTAATTATGTTCCATAAATAATTAACACAATCCACCATAAAACGTGCAAGAAGTAAATAAGGAACTGCTTGAAGCAAGCTAGTGGTTTGCTGGACGCTAGACACTACTTCCGCATTTGTCCACGGCACTGTTGTCATGTGGTTTCTATTTCAGTAAAGGCGGTAACAAAGTTAACTGCGTCATTGACAGGCGACTGCACTGCCCCGTGTCACTGTTTAGAATGGGAATTTTCTCATGATTTACAAGTAGTTGAAAACATTAGAGATATTGTTAGTAATCAGCTGGACAAAATATATAACATTAGCCTAGTGGTTTTTGGATATTTTACTGCAAAAATTTTACAAATTGTACCTTTAAATATGCATCGATTAAGCGGCATGGCCCCTTTAAATCCTCACGCTCCCTGCCTCCCTCGGAGCTCTCAACAATACAGTGCATTTACAAAGTTCACACAGCTAATATAACCCTCAAATGGCTCTTTACCAAATGTTCGTCATGCATACTGCATGCATGCATTGAATCATGTGAGTATAGTATTTATTCGGATGTTTACATTTGATTCTGAATTAGTTTGATAGTGCTCCGTGGCTAAAGTTAACATTACACACTGTTGAAGAGATTTATAAAGAATGAAGGTGTGTTTGATGTGATGAATTATACAGACTACAAGTGTATAAAAATGAAAATGGCAACGGCTCTTGTCTCCGTGAATACAGTAAGAAACAATGGTAACTTTAACCACATTTAACAGTACATTAGCAACATGCTAACGAAACATTTAGAAAGACAATTTACAAATATCACTAAAAATATCATGTTATCATGGATCATGTCAGTTATTATTGCTCCATTTGCCATTTTTCGCTATTCTTGCTTGCTTACCTAATCTGATGATTCAGCTGTGCACATCCAGATGTTAATACTGGCTTGTATAATGCCTTGACTATGGGCTGGCATATGCAAATATTGGGGGCGTACATATTAATGATCCCGACTGTTACGTAACAGTTGGTGTTATGTTGAGATTCGCCTGTTCTTCGGAGGTCTTTTAAACAAATGAGATTTATATAAGAAGGAGGAAACAATGTTGTTTGAGACTCACTGTATGTCATTTCCATGTACTGAACTCTTGTTATTCAACTATGCCAAGGTATATTCAATTTTTCATTCGATGGCACCTTTAAGTTTTTCAGGTATAATAGGTTTATTTAACGTAGTTGGAATTAGTACAGAAATGTAATAATCAGATGGAAAAATAAAATATTGCATAGTCTTCACTGTATGAATTAAATGTACATTTATTTTTATTTGATTCACATTAATGACACAGAGCAGCAGGTATATTAGGCTGCTGTCACTTTAAGACCAAATGCACGGATCCATTTTACTGATACACATCCTGGTTTACACCCAACTGTTTACTTTTACTTGAAACATAAGCGGCTGTATTTACATGAATACTCCACACGATGGCCATTTTGACACAATTGCATGTGTGTTCGACCATTCAAGCACAGTAAGACGTGAAAGAGAACTGAATTCAGGATCGCATGCTGAGATGTGCGGCTTTCTGTACACATGCACCGCATTGAGTTGTTTTTAATATCACTTTTTAATATCGAGCACATCCAAAATTCCAAATTCGCGATCGCCTTCTGAGAGAGGCAGCTTTCTGTGTGTGTACTTTGGCAGTGTGCCAGTCATTCCTTTTCAGGGAATATTGCACTTAAAACTATTTTTAAAATCAAGCACGTCTCTCACTTTATATTCTCATGCATTTCATCACTCTAAAGTGTCAGTAGTGCTATATCTTTACATACTGTGATATATACGATATAGCAAAATCTCTAATGATAGACATTTTATACTGTGGTAACAAAATATATCATCATACCCCCCAGCCCTAGTGTGTATGTCTGTGTATGCTTACTCACCTAGGCAAGCGACACTGAAATTAGAGAGATAATTTCTGCTTGCCTCCACACAAACTGATTTGAGCGAAGAGCACGCTTTTTTTCTTCTTTTTTTTAAAAAACATTTTTAGTACTTTTGCAGCAGATAGACACAAGTAGCTTTCTGTATTTATACTTGAAACAAAACCAAAAGTTGGAAAACAACAACAACAACAAAAGTGATTCGGAAAACAATTGTGGCGTCTTCTCTTTTATAGCCATTACCTAGAAATATGGGCACTGTACACAGCTGCAGCTTGATGACGCAAGTGTACCGTGGTCCGGACCCAAATAATAAAATGTGAACAGCAACCAGTGGGGGAAGGAAAGGGGAGAGCAATCGAACTCTGGCTATGACCAAGCAATTTGATAAGCTATGACTGATTTTTGACTCTCTGTTGCAGTCCTTTCCTGACGTGGCGAGATGTACAACACATTATAGTGAAGACGTCTCGTGCTGGCCATCTCAGCGCTCCTGATTGGAAAACCAATGCAGCTGGTTATAATGGTAACAGCTTTTTTCATTTCTTTAAGCTGCCCTGTGTTGTTTTAACCACCAGATAGGTAGTGACACTTCTGAGTACTCTCAGTTTTCTGGGTTTTCCAGACTATGCTGAACAATACATTTTCCCCTTTTACAACAGTAATCTGCATCATGATTGATGGTAATTTTGGTCTTCATAACAACTCTAAATCTGTGTACATATTGTTATTTTTTTGTTGAACAGTTAAGTTGTACATATTCTTACAGTCAGTCACCTGTATGGCTTTGGGCTGATGGATGCAGAGGCCATGGTGAAAGAGGCAGAACGCTGGAAACAGGTTCCCTCACAGCATATCTGTGTGGAAAATGCTGATAAACAAATCAGGTATCCATAATGCAACAGCAACAATGCAACATGAGACAGTAGGCCACATTGATAACGTTATATAAGTAATAATAAAGGCTCAAATAAAACAATTTCCTTCCTGTAGAACCATCCGTCCAGAGCATGTTGTTCGTTCCGTGTACAAGGCAACAGGCTGCACGGATAATGCAAACCATCATGTTATTTATCTGGAGCATGTGGTTGTACGTATAACAATTACACACCCGCGACGAGGAGACCTGTCAATCAACCTAACCTCACCATCAGGGACAAAGTCACAGCTGCTCGCCAACAGGTACAATATAAAGACTATCTTGAGTGCGTGGGTATATTGATCAAGAATGAATGTATAATGTGGTTCATTCTTGCTCTAGTGAAGGGTATTTTCTCTGGTAATTTTCTGGTGAAGAATTCCCAGTTTCCACTGAATAGGTCTAATATTTTTTGTCCATTATTTTATTAAGTGCATTTTGTGCTGTGATGTAGCATCTTTTTATTGTTATTGCAGGCTGTTTGATCACTCAATGGAGGGCTTTAAGAACTGGGAATTCATGACTACTCACTGCTGGGGCGAGAAAGCTGCTGGAGACTGGATACTAGAGATCTACGACTCTCCTTCCCAACTCAGGAGCCAGAAAGCACCAGGTAGTTTCTCCATACAAAACACACTTTTTATATATATATATATATATATATATATATATATATATATTATATATTGCTTGTTTACATTTTAGACAGACAAGTTGCGAGAGTTTAGAAAGTCAAGTTGTGATGCTGAACAGGATCACATGGAGATAAACCAACCGCGTTGAGATTAATGCATATGCCTACTACAGTACACGGATCCATTCAGAATTACTAAACACACAGCAACATACACATGATAGATAAAAACATTATTCTGAATCTGTCTGGAAACAACATGAATGTATTGAAATGTGCCTGTGCATA
>NC_090229.1:30097230-30112230 GCF_024489055.1 Chanodichthys erythropterus | reverse complement strand
AAATAATGACGTTATTCAACAATTTCTAGTGATGGGCGATTTCAAAACACTGCTTCATGAAGCTTTGAAGCTTTACCAATCTTTTGTTTCAAATCAGTGGTTTCGGGGCGTGTATCAAACTGCCAAAGTCACATACCCCAGTGGTGAACCATTGATATTTCGAAAAACGTATGACACAACGAAACCTCATTTACTGAAATCACGTGACTTTGGCAGTTTGATACACGCTCCAAACCACTGATTTGAAACAAAAGATTTGTAAAGCTTCAAAGCTGTTCCGAAGATGAACAAAGGTCTTATGGGTGTGGAACAACATGAGGGTGTGTAATTAATGACACAGTTTTCATTTTTGGTTGAACTAACCCTTTAAGAAATACTTGATTGGTGTGTTGTTGTTTTTTTGTTTGTTTGTTTTTGTCATTTAAACTAATTTTTACAGTGTTGCTTGGGTCAATGACATGACGACTTTCTGGATACATTATTAATAGAAACAAATATTAATAAATGGAGCAATTCCAAGAGGGTCCTCAGGCCCTAAAAAATGCTTCCCATATGGTATAACCAATGTGCAGACATATGCATAAAAAAAAAAAAAAAAAAAAACAGGAAACTGATCTTTTTATGAGATGGCACGATAGTTCTGGTTCAACTTGATATTTAGGAATTAATAATTCATGATATTTGTACAAAAAAAATGCTTTTTAACTTAAAAATATATATTATTTTGGGGTAAAATTACTTAAAATTTATTTACATGATTGAGATCTATTAAGACCTTTTTAGAGTCATTAAATTAAAAAATTTTGTGAAAAATATAATTTGCTTCCACAAAAATAGTAAGCAGCACAACTGTTATCAACATTGATAATAATGTTTCATGAACAGCAAATCAGCATATTGGAATGATTTCTGAATCGTGTAATGGGAGTAATAGCTGCTGAAAATTCAGCATCACTGGAATAAATTACATTTTAAACGATATTAAAATAGAAAACAGTTGAAATTATAATGATATTTTACATTATTTGATGAAAAATACACCAAAACCAGTAATAAATGCAGCCTTGCTGAGCATACAAGAATCCTACCCCTCAAACTTTTGAACACTAGTGTTTGAAGCACATTTCTAAGAACTTGGCACGTGTGTTTTGAACTAGGTTTTTCCTTTTCTCATGTAAACTCTTGATTGTCATTGACCCACTTGGCAAATTGATTTTTGTGAGCGATGCTGCTTTTTTATTATTTTTTATTATTGAAAATATTTTAACTTGGAGTCAAAAGAGTAATTAACCCCTATAAAAACACCAAAGCACATGCTGACAACATCTGTTCATCTGCGTGTCCCTGCTAACATCTCTCTATGTGTGTGCACGTGCCTTGATTACATTTATAGATTTTGTTTTCCCCGGCATCCCAAGTTCCACAAGCCGTGCTCACATCTGGAGCTGATGGCTTTCTCAGACCCTGACTTTTGCCTTTGTTTCCTGGTGAAAGTCTTTCCTCACGACTGCCAGATGTTGATTTTTCTGGTCTCATGTGGCTCTTCCTGTCTGTGTCTGTCTTTCTCCCTTTCTCTTTCCACCTCCGTCTGTCTGTCTCTTAGGACGTGTGTACCCGAGTGTCCGTCTGGGTTTTTCCGGGACGATAAGAAGCGCTGTAAGAAGTGCTCTCCGCTGTGTGAGTCTTGTGTCGGCAGCCGCAGCGATCAGTGTTCCACCTGCCGCCCAGGTCTGTACCTGGTGGAGGGAGCCAACAACTGCGTCAGCTCCTGTCCTGACGGCTTCTACCTGGACCTTGGCAAGTCCATTCACACGTCATCTCACTCCAGAAAACCTTATGGTACATGCTGATTGGCTGAAGATGAATTGATGAATTTGAGACCTTATGTGACACTTCTCCCGCAGAATCCACCATGTGCCGGAAATGCAGCGAGAACTGCAAAAAATGCACCTCGGCGAACATCTGCACAGAATGCCGAACTGGTCTCAGGTAATTCCCCACATTCGGCCTGTTGCACATACAATATTCCATCTTGTAGGTTTTTTTTTTCTTTTTTTTCTTTGGCCAAGATTTGGACTGAAATATAGTCGGAATCTTGGACTCCCATTATTACTGATATTTTCCTAGATCTACTATGAGAGCTGTTTAGGTAAAGCCACGCTGGCTAGATGCTAAATTATCACTGGAAACATCCTGTTACACATTGTCAGGCTCTTGAGTTCAGATGTATGTTGAAATACTGTCTCTAGAGAGCGATTTTACTTGGGCTTTTCCTTCTCCACTCTGACGTTAGATAAAGAGAGAGAGAGGTGGAAAAATAGAGAAAGAAAAGAAAAACGGGTCATGGCACAAAAACTGGCGTAATACGCAGCAGCTGTTCTGTGAATGGTTTTGAAATATTCTCTGAATATACGTAAAGGTTTTTCACCCACTCGTTTGGACTTTAATCCATCGTTGTTGATCTTTTCAGACATGTTTAGACTATAGTAGGTATGAAACAGGATTGCATCGCTAGAGTGCTGATGAGATGAATTTTTCTTCCCACCGTTTCTCTCAGTTTAAGGTTGCAATTACAGTCTTTTTAATTATTCATATGGCAAGTCATTAATTTTTTGGGAAAACTTTATTAGTCTACTGCAGTTGTTTAAGTTTAGACAATGAGCCTTCCCTCTGGGGAATAAAAAAAACTAGCACAATTTGATTAAAATTGTTATAAGAACTATAAGAATTTGTGTGTGTGTGTGTGTGTGTGTATATATAATATATGTGTATATATGTATGTGTATATATATGTATGTATATATAATAATATATAATATAATATAATATAATATAATATAATATAATATAATATAATATATATAAATTATTCAGACATTTTTTTATATATATTTTTACTAGAGGGTGCAGGACATTATGTATGAGGACAGGTATTTATTTACCCAAAAATTCTTCATTCAGTGGACTACCAGTAAAATTGATAAAAATTTGGAACCAAAATTTATTCAGACACTTTGACCTGACCATGTTTTGCTTAAGTGTTATCTGACATAATTAAGATAATTTTTTCTGACACAGTGTAACTCTGAGATCTTGTCATATTTTATTACCATTTTTTAAACTATAGTGAATAAATGTATTAATGAAAGAAATGTTCAAGGTGTCTGAATTCTGGTTTGTTTGAGTGTGTGTGTGTGTGTATATATATATATGTGTATGTGTATGTGTATGTGTATATATGTGTATATATATATATATATATATATATATATATAATATATAATGTATGTGTATGTGTATGTGTATGTGTATGTGTATGTGTATGTACTGTATATATACAGTACAGTCCAAAAGTTTGGAACCACTAAGATTTTTAATGTTTTTAAAAGAAGTTTCCTCTGCTCACCAAGGCTACATTTATTTAATTAAAAATACAGTAAAAAACAGTAATATTGTGAAATATTATTACAATTTAAAATAACTGTGTACTATTTAAATATATTTGACAAAGTAACTTATTCCTGTGATGCAAAGCTGAATTTTCAGCATCGTTACTCCAGTCTTCAGTGTCACATGATCCTTCAGAAATCATTCTAATATGCTGATTGTGATGTTTGTTTTTTATTTATTTTATTTATTTTACTCACAAATAGCAATTTCTACCAAATAAAATATTTTAGATCTTGTTTTCCAGGTCTAGAAATCACACTTTTAAAATTTCTGCATGTATTTTTTCCAGGCCCTTGGAATTCCTGGTTCTTAAATAGAAATGACAGGGAGTTAATTAAGTAAAATATGATCAGTTTTAATTATTATAAAGACACTATTATATAATAATATTCATTAACATTATATTTAGTTTACATATTATTTATATATTTAGTTTATATTATTTATAGTTTTATTATTTTTACTTGTAAATTAATTATCCTTCTCCCCTGATATGCTCTGGCGCCCCCTATGGAGGCGCACCTCACCTAAAAACACTAGTTTACTCCCTCTATACATTTTATACAGTGTTGTGTAATTCTCTTTCTTTCTGTCTCTCTCTCTTTCTTTGCTTTTGTCTGTCTTTTCCTGCTAGTCTACAGGGGAATAAGTGCCAGCTGAGCTGTGAACCTGGAACCTATTATAATGGGCACCGACGGGCATGTGAAAAGTGCCACCCGACTTGCGCCACCTGTGCAGGTAAACACTTTTAGGTTTACAATAGGATTTGATTACAGCCTTTCACTTCACAATCACAAGCAATTTATAAAATATAACTTTCCAGTAGGCTTTGTTTTCCATATACTGTTGGAGAGAACATTGATTGACTATTATATTTTTTTGAAATGCATATTATATGTCCCTTTTGGTTAGCAATTTTGCGTCCAAAAATGACGAGAGGCTATAATCATCATGGGCACAAAAAATGATGCACAGCATGAGGTCATTTTGAAGTTGTAGACTTAACAAGACTATGAAGTGCCTTCTGAGACCATTGCGTCTGTGCTGTTCTCTACAGTGTACAGAAATTGCAGCTAATTACTAAGGCTTTGCAGAACAACCAGTGCTTAGCTTCTGAATATAGTTCATCCAGCACAATTACTGTTGTTAGCTCTGATTCTGCACCAGATTTTAACAACAGTGTATATATACACATGTACACTTATGATGTTTATCACACTTCAAATTATCTTTAAGTCGTAATGGACCTTTAGAGTCGACTCTAAGTTTTATGGAAGCCCATATATCCCACATAAGAAAAAAAAAAATCATGCTTTGAAAAATCATAATTATGAAACAAAAAGTCAAAATTATGATACCAAGTCATACTTATGAAATGAAAAATTGACAGTCATAATTGAGTCAAGATTATGAGAATTATCAAGTAAAATTGACATAAATTGAAATTATGTGATTTTAAAAAGTCATAATTTTTTACTTTTTATCAATTATAATAATTTAGACTTATTTCATAAATGAGTTTTCATGTCAGTTGTGGCTTTTTATTTAGTATGTAATTTTTACTAATATCATAGTCATTAGATTTTGTCATAATTTTTTTAGTGTTGTCACAGTACCAAAATTTCAGTATTCAGTACCAATACCAGTAAAATTTCACAAATCTTGGTACCAATTTCGGTACCATAGCAAAAACTGTTGAATTAAATACTTTAAAAAAATGTCCCGTCCGTTGGTTATCACTGTCAGTCATCACAGGTTCCGTTTCAACCGCACATTTAGACATGGTTGTCAATCCAGAAACTTTGCAGTGTACTTAGTATTAAAACCTAAACTTGTATTCAGCTTTTGAATGGGTAGTAAATGGAAAGCAAGAGAAGAACATCTCTTTATAATCACCAAGGCTCTCAATCTCTAAAGTGCAAGCTCACTGAATACTACACTCTCCAAAAACAGTCCCATTATAATAAATTGTACAATGAATCTCTTATTTACATCACGTTTATGCTTTGTTGGCTATAACGAAAGGATTTGTGAGCGTGCGGCTCTTGTTGTGACAGACCATTGCGTTCACACGCTCAACAAATATGATTGTGTTTGGCTACAATGCTTAACACTTGTAAAACGCGCTGTAAATAGAAACCTTTGACGCTCACACAAACATGAGTAAGAGAAAGCTTGGTCTGTCGGTACTGAATATACCTGGGGCCCGTTTCAGAAAGGAGGTTAACTGAAAACTCTTGAGTATGTTAACCCTGAAATGAGGGAAACTCTGGGTTTTCTGTTTCAGAAAGGGAGGTATGTCAAACCCGAGAAAGCAGGGTAAGTCAAGCCTGTTTCTGAAAGAGAGGTAACTTATACTCAGAGTCAATTACCATGGTAACTTACTCTGTGAACCTAACCTGGTCAGGAGCAGGTTTTCTTTGGTAAACCCAGAGTTTCCTTTGGTCTCCTCCCCTTTTTTAAAGTGCAAGTGATGCTTAAATAGTTCACTCATTCATTCACACTGCAAAAATGAGTATTTGTCATCCTATTTCAAGTACAAATATCTAAAAATTCTTAAATCAAGATGGATTTTCTATATAAGAAAATGATATAAGATACTTATAAAAAACTTGTCTTGTTTTCTGGGGCATCTAAATTAAGTGCATTTTACTTAAGTAAAATGATCAACTTTATTTTAGTACACTTCCATAATGTACTTAAAGTGCTCTATTTCCGTGCACTTATTTTGTACTTAATATACTAAAAACTCTTCTTTAGTACTTCTTAATATAATCTTAAGAACATGTAAGTGTACTCAACTGTGCTATTTTGAGACACCATGAAATATGAACTAAAATGTGCTTTTAACATACTATCTCTGTATTAAAAATATGTATTTAGTTACCACTTGTAGTACACTTGAACCCATCTTTCAAACACTAATAGACATATTATATATTTCAAATATAAGATTAATATATAATGAATATATATACAAAATGTATTTATAATATATTGCCTACAACATTATGAATACATTTTGTATATAATTTATCATATATTATTTTTATATTTTAAATAATTCATAAGTGTATTTCCTATGTCTGATGAGTACATTTAAAGGTGTTTGAAAGGTGGGTTCAAGTGTACTACAAGTGGTAAATAAATATATATATTTTTAAAAACAGAGATATTATGTTAAAAGCACATTTCAGTTCAAATTCATGGTGTCGTCATGGTATAAGATTATATTAAGAAGTACTAAAGTACAGCTTTTAGTGGGCTATATTAAGTACAAAATAAGTGCACAGAAATAGAGCATTTTAAGTACATTATGGAAGTGTACTGTGTACTAAAATAAAGTGTATTTTACTGCACTTTTTTCACCTGGGGGAAAATGTACTTATAACTAGTACATAAGTAATATATTTGTAAGAAAATCAATGTCATTTAAACTTAGGATTACTATATAAAAGTCTACTAAGACTGAACTTATGTTAAAGCATTGAAAGGATACTTAACAAATACACTAATAAAACTCGTCTGTATATTTTTATTTCATTGCACTAAAAATCAATTTAAGTAGAAGTGGTATTTAGTATACTTTTCCAAGTGCAGTGAAGTACTACTGAAGTACAAATATACATTTAATTTGTGTATTTATAGTGTATAACTTAGCACCAAAATAAAGAATGTACTGCAAATGTACTTGCTTGTATTTAAGTATTTTTTTTATTGCACTAAAGTATACTTTTTTTTTCTCCTGGGTATTACTAAATGCACATTTACAGTAGCTCCACCCACCAATGTCAGACCAGGTTAAAACTGACACACATTCTTGTGGCTGCAGTGGTGTAGGCAGAAGTGTGTTGGGTGCGGAGATTTAACTTATGATGTGAATGGCTGGGTTCGAATCCGTATTTTCCCTTTCCCTCGCTATTTTCCCTATTCCCATCATGTATCACATCAGAAAGGCATTTATTTTCAGTAAAAATTAAGAAAATTTTCTAGAAGTGGAAGTAAATTTCCTAACGAGTAGTTAATAACGATAAAATAATTTACACTATTATTATTGCATCCTGCATTATTTATTTTTTTTCTTCTTTTTTTGCATGTGGGATACCATGAAAATAAATATTAGTTCAATAACTTACCATTCTTCAAGTTTCCACGTTTGATATTATAACAGTGATAAGAATTAAACTTGCATTGACTCAGAAGTATGTGGATGTCCTTTTGTCATGTGCTGTTGCCATGGTGAATCGTAATATCGGAGCTCCATTGATGATGGCTTTTCATAGTCGTGGTGCACGCACTTAACTCTGAGTCAACCTACTCAGAGTCGACTGAACTAACTGAATTCAGCTGTTCTGAAACTGAAAAGTCAGACTCAAGTCAAGTCAACTCAAAGTTCCAGTTTTAACTCAGAGTTGGTTGAACCTCCTTTCTGAAACGGGCCCCTGGAAATGCAGAAGTACGGCCACCTTTTTTTGGTTTGACAACCATAATGTCAGTGTTAACTTTATCTCATAATAATGACTCTTATAAAGTTTTAGGTCATAATTATGGTTTCCTAAAGCATGATTTATTTTCTTATGTGGCAGAAATGAGCCACATAATGCCTCAGAGAATCAGAGAATTGATTCTTTCTGATTAGTTTCCTCACAAATTATTTGAATTTTTGTTACTAATACACTATTGCCAAAGACCTTCCAGGCATTTTCAGAGGAAACCCTTTTAGAAAGAGCTTTTCTAAGTGTGTGTATTCCAAATTATTTGCAATCTGCTTTTTGGGGAACATGATGGTATTCTGCATTCACAGGAACTGGCATGGAAGCGTGTAATGAGTGCGCTCCGGGCTATTACTTTGAGGAGTGGCGTTGCGTCTCCAGCTGCAACATGGGATATTACTTAGCAGAACAAACGACAGACAATGGAGATGTCCAAAAGTCCTGTCAAAAGTCAGTATTTCACTGCTGAATGTGTCATCTGAGAAAGTGTTTACATTTAAAGCGGTAATGATGCGTTTGACACGTTGTGATTGTGCCTCCAGGTGTGATCCTACCTGCTACGCCTGCGCAGGACCGGGGGAGAGGAACTGTAGCACCTGCGTCAACGGCTATAACCTGGAAAATGGTGTGTGTGTCGTCAGCACCATCTGCAAAGATGGTGAGTACTGTAGATTTTGGCTAGCCTCTTCATTTTGTGTTTTCTGTCCTCTAGATTTTGATCTGAATCTTTTGTACAACAAAGTATTTTAGCTTTTGCATGGGGATAAATCATGGTTTGTTGATTTTGTTTTTCTGGTATTGCCTTTTTGGAAAGACATGTCCAGGTCACATTTCACCCCAAAATAAAAGAAAAATTAGATTTTGCAAACATATTTTGAGGGTGGGGATTTTAGCTTAGTACTGTGCGTGTGGATGTTTTTCAAAAAGTTACCAAGGCTGGATTTATTCTGTTTGTTGTTGTTTTTACAATAATAAAAATATATATTTTTAACAATAATAAAATTGTTTTAAAAAGTAATATTGTGAAATATTACAATTTAAAATAACATTTTTGTAATAACATATGAGTATATTTGAAAATGGAATTCATTCCTGTGACGGCAAAGCTGAATTTTCACTCCAGACTTCAGTCACATGATCCTTTAGAAATCATTCTAATATACTGATTTGCTGCTCAAGAAACATTTCTTATCATTATCAATTTTGAAAATTGTTGTGATTCCTAATATTTATATATATAATTGTTAGGATTCTTTTATGAATAGAATATTCAAAAGAACAGCATATTTTTTTTAAATATATGTATTTTTAATGTAAAAGGGTTTACTGTCAAATTTGAACAATATAATGCATCTTTGCTGAATGCATGAAGTATTAATTTCTTTCAAAAAAGAAATCTTACTGACCCCAAATTTTTGAAAAGTAGTTATTTCCCATGATTCTCAATATTTATTCTCAGTTTTGTAATGATTTATTTTAATTCATATTCGCAGTACAACAAATATCATTATGCATAAATACTTTACAATATAAAAATTAATACATTACACAAAAATGATTCATATAAATTACCAAATTATACATTTAAAATTGTTAGTGTATATATACACGTGTACACTTATGATGCTTATCACACTTCAAATTATCTTTAAGTCATAATGGACCTCTAGAGTCGACTCTAAGTTTTATGGAAGCCCATATATCCCACATAAGAAAAAAAAAATCATGCTTTGAAAAATCATAATTATGAAACAAAAAGTCAAAATTATGTGTTATAAGAAATAACTCAATCATAAGTCATACTTATGAGATGAAAAATTGACAATTCTCATAATCTTGACTCAATTATGACTGTCAAGTAAAATTGACATAAATTGAAATTATGTGATTTTAAAAAGTCTTAATTTTTTACTTTTTATCAATTATAATTATTTTGACTTATTTCATAAATTAGTTTTCATGTCAATTGTGGCTTTTTATTTAGTTATATCTATAGTTATATATATATATATATATATATATATATATATATATATATATATATATATATATATATATATATATATATATATATATATAATATAATATAATATAATATAATATAATATAATATAATATATTTATTTTTATTTATATCATTATGCATAAATACTTTACAATATAAAAATTAATACATTAAAAAAAAATTCATATAAATTACCAAATTATACATTTAAAATTGTTATAAGTTAACATACTTTTTTCTAAATTTTGAGGTGAAATATGTCCAGTTTCATGAAATGTGCCCAATATTTCAGGCCAAATATTTCTTGATGACCCAAGTGCATTTTGGGAACCTTGAGTTCAATATGGGCTACATTTTTACAGTGGACCATAATTTGGGCTTTTTCTAGCAAAGGAAAATAAAGTTACTCTGTCAACCTGTGACACTGTAAAAATGACTTTTTTGATCACTTTCTAAATGTGTGTTCTCCTTTTCTTCCCGATGATCTTTTCCTTCAAATCTTTTCATCCTGGATTCCAATCACACCTGGATATCCTTCTCCGTCCAACAATCAACTGGATTCTAAAAAATAAACCCAACAAAACGGCATTTGCCTGTCATCTATCGCCTTGCTACGATCTGCATCATTTCCTCTCCGCTGCCCAATCGCCTGCTGTCTTTCTGCTCCTCTCTCCTCTTCCTGCTCTCCGGAAAGCAAATGAAGAATCGTGGGCCGAGGGAAGTTTCTGTGTGCTAGTGAAAAAGAACAATCTGTGCCAGAGGAAAGTTCTACAGCAGCTGTGCTGTAGAACATGTTCTCTAAAGGGCTGAAGGAACTTTTCCGGCCCCACTTGCCGCTCACGTTCCGCTAATTTATATTCCAGTCGGGAACCTCGAATATGGGACTACATTGTGAGGTTTCTCGATGCCAGAACTACAACAAACCTACCTTTATCTCTGTGTGTCTGTGTGTATGTGTGCATGTGTGCGTGCGTGTGTCGACAGAAGCTGTCAGGGTGGTGCGACTGGGATCAGTAATAAACAGCAAATCATACATGTCAGTATTTTGTGACCAAAGCATGGATGCCAAATTTTTGTACCTTTTTCTTCATTTTGGGTCCAGAGAAGAATTTGGAGCGACATGCTGAGCGTTGAAGCGGCGGTTCTGTATTTTTCCACAAGTTTCACGCATTATGACAACAGTGATCAAAGCCAGTTTGTGCATATTCTGAATAAAGCGCACTCAGAGAACCTCTACAAGTTTCAGCAAGACCTCTGTGAGCAAAGGGACGACATAAACCATAGCACAGGTTCATCTGCTGACCTTCACGACTGCAGTAAAATCAATAGCTGCCTCTGGAGGTACGAGATACAAAAATAAGTACTTCCTGAAGCAATGAGTATTGTACTAACACTAACGACCTGCCATTTAGTCAAAGAAAAGCGTCGACATGAGATGAATGCCTTCATATCAGGTGGTCTCACTGTTCAGACATTCTTCACCTCAGGCTCAGATCTCTTATCTGTTTTTGTGTGCGTGCGTGTGTGCGTTTCATTATCGTTTCATAAGTGGAAAAATAGGTTTCGGGAAACCTAAACGTAACCACACCTGGTGTTAGTGTAGCCATGAAGAATCATTGACTGGGCTGAAGTACAGGTTTTAGTGGTGGTAGCTGAAATGAGGTTTAATTACCAGGCCATTCGTGATATACCTTTTTAATAAAATTAAATAAATCCCTATACATGCATTTTTGTATCTTGCCATTTCATGAAACGGCTCCTCAATATTAATCCTGAATAATTCATGTGAAACGAATAAGGAATTTTACAGCGTGTCTCCGGGTAGATCAGGGTCAACAACCTGACAAAATGAATTAAATCCGTTTAGTGAAGTGTTACAATGGTTTTATGTGTTGGGCCGTGCACCACAGTGTTTGTTTCAGACTCTCTCTCTGTGAAAATATTTATAGTTTATTGGTTCATCGTGCAAATGAAAAGTTAAATTGCTCCATTTTAATCAACTTTGAAATGGCCACCTAAAATAGTTCATTATTCCATGTCTTTATGAGAGTATTTTATTCACATAACTGGTGCTATTGACATAATGGAGTTGTTAGAGAAAGCTTTTTGAATTCACATTTGTGTCTTGGATTCGTTGGGTCCAACAAATATTTGTGAATTCAAATGGATTTTTAGTTTAGTTTTTTATTTTTATCATACTGGCCATATTTACAATATTGCAGTATCGTGGGAAAAGAAAACAAAATACTTGAGGGGAGTGTATTACATTTTAATAAAGGTCTGAAACGAGGTGAAATGTTTAGTTATACTAATAGTACTACACAACACAAATTAGACTTCTACATTCATTAAGGACATGTTTGACCAATCCACTTTTGCTCAATGTTAAGGGGATTTCTGTGTCTTTTATTTATGAATGATGTTGTTTAAGAAGACGTAGCCTTTTATTTATGAAAAAGATTTATAAATGGTCATAGTTCAAATGAGTTGTGTTTTGTGGATGGCATTGTCCAGCCACTTCATGCTAATTGTGTATTCATGACGCAAAAAAAAGTAGTATGGTTGTACGTTTTTTTTGCGAACTCAACACATGCAACGCTACATAACTAATGTTATATAGAGAATCAGTCTGTTCAAATGTGTTACATTTACTCTGTTCTGGCAATGTTTTTTTTCTTAATGTATATATGTATTTTTATCACTATTAACCTTAAAATATATTTTGCACCCACGTTCAATTGAAATAAGGGGGGAAACGGATGAGTTTTCTAAAATTATTTTATATTTCTGTTTTTAGCCAACTGCCATGAACAGCTAGTCTAGATGAAGATGTGTTTGTAGTCAGGGCCAAGAAAAAAAATGTTTTATCATGTAGAGAAGACTGGACGAAACGAATGGTTTACTGATCTTTTTATTAATGAACTTTAAAATAAAAACAAGACTCAGAGAGATGAAATGAGACTACTTTTGTTTGCTTATTTAAATGACATACTGCCTCAGATTACTGCTGGTGCTCTTCGATCATTTTTGACTGAAAAATTTTACATTCTATTTTTTTTTTTTTTTACTTAGTACGAAACATGTTAAAGGGAAACAATCATGGACATGATTTAAAAAGGTTAAATGGACCAGAAAAAATAAAACAAAAATATTCACACTTGTAAGTCAAAAATGACCGCATTGGAAATGAATAGGGAAACTAAATTCATCTAGTGGAAACGTTTGGTACTGCACCCAAAAAAAAAAAATCTTACTGAGAGCTCATTTTTTGTGATACATATACCCCGCAAATTTGGAACACAACTTTAGATTTATGGCTTTGATTTTCTCAGTTTTAGAGTAATGTTTTGGAACATGTTTTGAAAAAATGTATATTTCATATAAAAATTGAAAAGAATTTTTGTGCATTTTCCTAACAATATACTTAAACAGGGTATCTGCTAGGCATTGAAAAGCATTAAAAGTCATTCCTACTGGCATTAAATTTTTTTCTTTTAGATAGTTTTGAAGAAAAATAATACTACCAGTTTATATTGAATATAGCCTTCAACTTTGATTTGCTGTCGTAAAATATGTACATTGGTGATATACACACACGGAACCAGTTTGGTAATTGAGAGAAGCAGCGCATTCAGTTGAGGCTGTGCGCTCTGCCAGAGAACAAATAAAATTGATAATATTGCTTCTAACCTGACTGAGTTATCATTTTACGTGTACATATAACATTAGCCAAAATCATAGCAACTGTCTTTATCTTATGTGTATTGTGATTTTGTCAGACAACTTCTCGATTATAAATAAGGATTCAGCGCTGGTTTACCATGTCAGGGCTCGACACTAACGCTTTTCAATTAGTCCGGGATGAGTGGATTTTTTGAAGGGGCAAGTGAAAGAAAAATTTACTTGCCTGGCTGGACAAGGACCTGATTAAAACGTCAATACAAAAAAAAAAAAAAAAATGCGAGAATGATTTTATTACATTTAGTGTAAGTGGCGATCGATAGTGGATGATAACAGGCTGTATAATGTAGTGATAACAAGGTTGCGCTGTTGAGGCTTGTGCACCATCCCGAGGAAAAATGGAAACATGAGTGAAGCACAAACAAAAAGAAACTCAATTGAACATACTAAAAATTCAAAAAGTGGAGTTTTTATAACTTGATACGACCAAGAATGCTGTTTTCCTAAACAGGCTACCATCAAGATTAAAAACGTGACACTGATTTCATACAACAGTACATCCACCCTATCCGCCCTAAATAGAATTGAATATTAATAATGTTACATACTATTTAGGATGGATAGAATGTTCATTGAGATGCAGGCTCAGCCTTGTTTTCATTATTGAATGATTCAGCAATTTGAAGCATTTTGAGTCAAAGATTCAATGACCCATTCATAAACTGCCTCATTATTGAATGAATCAGTCATTGGAATGAATCGTTTAAATGAATGACTCACTTATTAAGAGGGTTCCTTTTTTAAAAGTATAATTTCCCCCACAAATCTATCACAAATATGCAGATTTAAATATGTCAAAGCTGCAAAATTCTGAAAGGATATTGCTTCAGAAATTTGAAATTTATATTTACGCCACAAAATGTATTTTATTTTTATTTTTTCAGATAAGCAACTGTTTTACTTGTACAAGTGAATGACAAGGCTTATTGTCGAGCCCTGTATGAAGTCTGAATGGGTCGTTTTTCAGTCACCATTTCATATAGTCTGACAACAAAAACAGAAAAATATATAGATGAAACAATTTTATTGGGAATTTGGCTATATTAAAATATATTATGTGAGCAAAAAGGGTAGCAACAGAGAAGCAAAGAAATAGCTGTGTGACATCATCTATCGACATTTAGCCACACACACACACACACACACACACACACACACACACACATATATATATATATATATTTATATATAATATAATTAAACAATTACAAAATTGGCATTAAAAAGGCATTAAAAAGCATTCAATTAGATTTGATGAAACCTACAGTTTAACCCTGTTAAACTTCTTTAACTTTAAGTTCACTTTTGCAT